>NC_068438.1:52730347-52777847 GCF_023373465.1 Oncorhynchus keta | reverse complement strand
CTACCTGTCTCCTCTAACCACTAGGCTAGGCTACCTGTCTCCTCTAACCACTAGGCTAGACTACCTGTCTCCTCTAACCACTAGGCTACCTGCCTCCTCTAACCACTAGGCTACCTGTCTCCTCTAACCACTAGGCTAGGCTACCTGTCTCCTCTAACCATTAGGCTACCTGTCTCCTCTAACCACTAGGCTACCTGTCTCCTCTAACCCCTAGACTACCTGTCTCCTCTAACCATTAGGCTACCTGTCTCCTCTAACCACTAGGCTACCTGTCTCCTCTAACCCCTAGACTACCTGTCTCCTCTAACCACTAGGCTACCTGTCTCCTCTAACCCCTAGACTACCTGTCTCCTCTAACCACTAGGCTACCTGTCTCCTCTAACCACTAGGCTACCTGTCTCCTCTAACCACTAGGCTACCTGCCTCCTCTAAACACTAGAATACCTGTCTCCTCTAACCACTAGGCTACCTGTCTCCTCTAACCACTAGGCTACCTGTCTCCTCTAACCACTAGGCTACCTGTCTCCTCTAACCACTAGGCTACCTGTCTCCTCTAACCACTAGGCTAGGCTACCTGTCTCCTATAACCACTAGGCTAGGCTACCTGTCTCCTCTAACCACTAGGCTACCTGTCTCCTCTAACCACTAGGCTACCTGTCTCCTCTAACCACTAGGCTAGGCTACCTGCCTCCTCTAACCACTAGGCTAGGCTACCTGTCTCCTCTATCCACTAGGCTAGGCTACCTGTCTCCTCTAACCACTAGGCTAGGCTACCTGTCTCCTCTAACCACTAGGCTACTTGTCTCCTCTAACCACTAGGCTAGGCTACCTGTCTCCTCTAACCCCTAGACTAGGCTACCTGCCTCCTCTAACCACTAGGCTAGGCTACCTGCCTCCTCTAACCACTAGGCTAGGCTACCTGTCTCCTCTAACCACTAGGCTAGGCTACCTGTCTCCTCTAACCACTAGGCTAGGCTACCTGTCTCCTCTAACCACTAGGCTAGGCTACCTGTCTCCTCTAACCACTAGGCTAGGCTACCTGTCTCCTCTAACCACTAGGCTACCTGTCTCCTCTAACCACTAGGCTAGGCTACCTGCCTCCTCTAACCACTAGGCTAGGCTACCTGTCTCCTCTAACCACTAGGCTAGGCTACCTGTCTCCTCTAACCACTAGGCTAGGCTACCTGTCTCCTCTAACCACTAGGCTAGGCTACCTGTCTCCTCTAACCACTAGGCTACCTGTCTCCTCTAACCACTAGGCTAGGCTACCTGTCTCCTCTAACCACTAGGCTACCTGTCTCCTCTAACCACTAGGCTACCTGTCTCCTCTAACCACTAGGCTAGGCTACCTGCACGTACACACCATGTTTCCCCGTGGCAATTTCAGACTATAGGCATAAACTCTTCTGACCGGCCGGTGCATTATGAGCACAAACAAAACACTTTATTGGCTTTGTTACTGACTGAAGAGAACTGTGGTGAGTCCCTGTCTGTCACTGACTGAAGAAAACTGTGGTGAGTCCCTGTCTGTCACTGACTGAAGAGAACTGTGGTCCCTGTCTGTCACTGACTGAAGAAAACTGTGGTCAGTCCCTGTCTGTTACTGACTGAAGAGAACTGTGGTCAGTCCCTGTCTGTTACTGACTGAAGAGAACTGTGGTGAGTCCCTGTCTGTCACTGACTGAAGAGAACTGTGGTGAGTCCCTGTCTGTCACTGACTGAAGAAAACTGTGGTGAGTCCCTGTCTGTCACTGACTGTAGAGAACTGTGGTCCCTGTCTGTCACTGACTGAAGAGAACTGGGGCTGAGTCCCTGTCTGTCACTGACTGAAGAGAACTGTGGTGAGTCCCTGTCTGTCACTGACTGAAGAGAACTGTGGTGAGTCCCTGTCTGTCACTGACTGAAGAGAACTGTGGTGAGTCCCTGTCTGTCACTGACTGAAGAGAACTGGGGCTGAGTGCCTGTCTGTCTGACATCCGAATTCGCTACAACATTATGCCGCGTAGCCTAGGCGAACACTTTGGCGGAAAAATATATGAATATTGGCAGCTATTGACGACCTTATCCGGGGTGCTTAAGCGAAATGTCAGTATAGAGACAAAGTGGAGTAAGTTTTGCCTAATGTTAGCTAGCTAGCAAACATTGAAACTGGTTGGTTAGCTACCAGCAGATTCATGAAGCGTAGTAACATTATGAGTTGGGATTATGTTTAATTGTTTTACTAGCTAGCTACATGTCTCAACAAAAGACTCCACTCTGCCAAGTGACCATTTCACTGTACTAAAATCTAAAATTATCTGGTAGAATATATATATGTATATATAATAACAAAAACAAATTAGCTAAAGTGAAGATATTGTAAGCTATATGATATGGTCATTATTTGAACTGGCTAGCCAGCTAACTTAACATTAGCTAGCCAGCTAACTTAACATTAGCTAGCTAACTTAACATTAGCTAGCCAACTTAACATTAGCTAGCCAGCTAACTTAACATTAGCTAGCCAGCTAACTTAACATTAGCTAGCTAGCTAACTTAACATTAGCTAGCTAGCTAACTTAACACTAGAAACAAGCTAGAAATGATCCATAATTTTTTTTTAAAGTTGCTTTTAGTTGCCCGGTTTGCTAGATTGACCTAAATGAATAATGAATAATAATGAATAAATAAATAACATTTACTGAATTCATTTTAAAACGGATGGGTTTATTTATACACCAGTTATGCTACTTTGGACTACCAGGCTGCTGATGTCATGCAGCCTATCGGTTTTTATGTTTATACTTTTCATAAAGACAATGACGAGTTTGATGTCTAATGACAGAATATTCTGTGACAACTGTCTACAGATATAGTATAAACCATCCTTTAATCTTGAAATCTCTGATTTTAGTACCCAGCATACTCACTCTGTTTAGCACATGGCCTCACATGTGAGGAGAAAGAGATGGGCGGGGCTAAGGCTTAAGAGGGTGTGAACGATGCTGAATGGGTGGGGCTAAGGCTTAAGAGGGTGTGAACGATGCTGAATGGGTGGAGACAAAGAAGAGCTCTCCAGTAGGTGTACTTTACCAAAATATTCAAAGGCCTTTTTCTCCAAAGTGGGGTTACAGGTTTATCAACTTTCAAAGCAGAATTACTTTCCCATTGTTCCTCAACTGTAGTGTGTGATATACAAAGGGTGGGTCTAATTCTGAAAGCTGATTGGTTAAAACCACATTCCAGCTGGTGTCTATTCCACAAGTTACCACCCAGGCTAAATCTATGATGTTATTTACTCTGTTCCATTTGACTGCTGCAATCCACTGTCTCGTCAGCCCAGCCAGGCAATTTATAATGTTTTTATTTTAATTTTACCTTTATTTTACTAGGCAAGTCAGGTTAAGAACACATTCTTATTTTCAATGACGGCCTAGGAACTGCCTGTTCAAGGGCAGAACGACAGATTTTGTACCTTGTCAGCTCGGGGATTTGAACTTGCAACCTTTCGGTTACTAGTCCAATGCTCTAACCACTAGGCTACTCTGCCGCCCCCATAAACTTGATCTCCACTATAAAAAGCATCTAGACATTATCTCACATTTCTTTTAGACTTACATTTAGTTTTCAACAGCGGAGATTTGTTTATTAAACCTTGTTGTCTGTCTCTCTGACATTTACAACATTGTTTCAATATTCAAATTCGATCTCCAGCTGTCCCATAGTGATGAACATGTCGGTTGTCGGGACGAGACAGACAGTCAGGCAGAGGGGAAAGTAGTGTTAACCTCACACTCAACGTCAACAAAACTAAGGAGATGATTGTGGACTTCAGGAAACAGCAGAGGGAACACCCCCCTATCCACATCGATGGAACAGTAGTGGAGAGGGTAGCTAGTTTTAAGTTCCTCGGCATACACATCACAGACAAACTGAATTGGTCCACTCACACTGACAGCGTCGTGAAGAAGGCGCAGCAGCGCCTATTCAACCTCAGGAGGCTGAAGAAATTCGGCTTGTCACCAAAAGCACTCACAAACTTCTACAGATGCACAATCGAGAGCATCCTGGCGGGCTGTATCACCGCCTGGTACGGCAACTGCTCCGCCCTCAACCGTAAGGCTCTCCAGAGGGTAGTGAGGACTGCACAACGCATCACCGGGGGCAAACTACCTGCCCTCCAGGACACCTACACCACCCGTTGTTACAGGAAGGCCATAAAGATCATCAAGGACATCAACCACCCGAACCACTGCCTGTTCACCCCGCTATCATCCAGAAGGCGAGGTCAGTACAGGTGCATCAAAGCTGGGACCGAGAGACTGAAAAACAGCTTCTATCTCAAGGCCATCAGACGGTTAAACAGCCACCACTAACATTGAGTGGTTGCTGCCAACACACTGTCATTGACACTGACCCAACTCCAGCCATTTTAATAATGGGAATTGATGGGAATTATGTAAATATATCACTAGCCACTTTAAACAATGCTACCTTATATAATGTTACTTACCCTACATTATTCATCTCATATGCATATGTATATACTGTACTCTACATCATCGACTGCATCCTTATGTAACACATGTATCACTAGCCACTTTAACTATGCCACTTTGTTTACTTTGTCTACACACTCATCTCATATGTATATACTGTACTCGATACCATCTACTGTATGCTGCTCTGTACCATCACTCATTCATATATCCTTATGTACATATTCCTTATCCCCTTACACTGTGTATAAGACAGTAGTTTTGGAATTGTTAGTTAGATTACTTGTTGGTTATCACTGCATTGTCGGAACTAGAAGCACAAGCATTTCGCTACACTCGCATTTAACATCTGCTAACCATGTGTAAGTGACAAATAAAATTTGATTTGATTTGATTTGATTTGATTTGTTACCTGGTAGACAGGCAGGCAGTGTTACTCATGCCAGTCAAAATCATGAATCAGCATAATTTTTATGGATAATTTTTATGGATAAACTGGAAAAAGGTCAAAACGAAACACAAATCAGCTAGTTTGCAGTGGATGTATCCAAATAAATGTCACTAGAAAACATCGTAAACAAAATGCTAATGCTGCTACTTTGTTGTCTGTACTGTTCGATGTGACTGTAAATTAGCCGTAGTTGGCCAGCGAGCAAACAAGGGATAAGAACGTTGCCAGCCAGTGGAACATTTAAAACAACATTTAAAGCGACTGGGTCGCGTCCATAGATTAGCTTCTCAGGCATTATCACTTTTAAATATACAGTTAGTCTAGCTCTGAATCTCTACTTTTATCCAATGTAAAAAATAAAAAAAATTACAATTTCAATAACAATTATAGTCCTGTCCAACGGCCGCGGGAGGACTGAACAGTGAAGCTGGAGTTTTACACAAGTTTCCGTGGGAGGAGCGGCAACTCAAGGACCACTCCTGCATTGCATTGGTTGTTAGCCTAGCATCATATCTCCTTTCACTATCGATCTATCGGTCAAAGGATGGGAGGAATGACGGATACATTGGTTATTCCAAAACAGGGGCATTGTCTCCATTCTAGGCTATTTGTCTCTAACTGAGACTACCACTGGTTCACGTTATAGAGTCTAGTGGCTAGACCTGTTTGCTGTTAGTCATTTTAAGTTCCATTATTAGAACCTATCTTAGACAGGGCTTGAGCCAAACCCCTGTCTCCATTCTAGGCTATTTGTCTCTAACTGAGACTACCACTGGTTCACGTTATAGAGTCTAGTGGCTAGACCTGTTTGCTGTTAGTCATTTTAAGTTCCATTATTATAACATATCTTAGACAGGGCTTGAGCCAAACCCCTGTCTCCATTCTAGGCTATTTGTCTCTAACTGAGACTACCACTGGTTCACGTTATAGAGTCTAGTGGCTAGACCTGTTTGCTGTTAGTCATTTTAAGTTCCATTATTATAACCTATCTTAGACAGGGCTTGAGCCAAACCCCTGTCTCCATTCTAGGCTATTTGTCTCTAACTGAGACTACCACTGGTTCACGTTATAGAGTCTAGACCGGATAATAGACTAGTCTAAACAGGCTAGACCTGTTTGTTGTTAGTCATTTTAAGTTCCATTAAGTCACCCCCACCCCCACCAGGGGCAGCCCTCACAATCATTCTCCATGCCAATCCGTGACCTACATTCACAAGATAATAAGTCTCACCAGGGGACAGTGTTGACACTGATACTAGGGACTGGTACTGTTCCCTTATTGTGGCCCCATAGTGTGGCCCCTGGGGTGGCCCCTGGGGTGGCCCCATAGTGTGGCCCCTGGGGTGGCTAGTAGGTGGATGATAATACACACTCACTAACGCCACTGCAGTCCCTCTTTGTTCTGTCTCTCTCTCTCTAGTTCTCTCTAGTTCTCTCTCTCTCTCTCTCTCTCTCTCTCTCTCTCTCTCTCTCTCTCTAGTTCTCTCTCTCTCTAGTTCTCTCTCTCTCTAGTTCTCTCTCTCTAGTTCTCTCTCTCTAGTTCTCTCTCTCTAGTTCTCTCTCTCTCTAGTTCTCTCTCTCTCTAGTTCTCTCTCTCTAGTTCTCTCTCTCTCTCTCTCTCTCTCTAGTTCTCTCTCTCTCTCTAGTTCTCCCTCTCTCTCTCTCTCTCCCTAGTTCTCTCTCTCTAGTTCTCTCTTTCTAGTTCTAGTTCTCTAGTTCTCTCTCTCGTTCTCTCTCTAGTTCTCTCTCTCTAGTTCTCTCTCTCTAGTTCTCTCTCTCTCTAGTTCTCTCTCTCTCTAGTTCTCTCTCTTTCTCTCTCTCTCTAGTTCTCTCTTTCTCTCTAGTTCTCTCTCCTCTCTCTAGTTCTCTCTCTCTCTCTAGTTCTCTCTCTCTCTAGTTCTCTCTCTCGCTCATTCATGTCCTATCCCAAGTTCTATCTCTCCCTAGTTCTATCTCCCCCTAGTTCTATCTCTCCCTAGTTCTATCTCCCCTAGTTCTATCTCCCCTAGTTCTATCTCTCCCTAGTTCTACCTCTCCCTAGTTCTACCTCTCCCTAGCTCTCCCTAGTTCTCTTTATCTGTAGTTCTCTCTCGTTCTCTCTCTAGTTCTCTCTAGTTATCGCTCTAGTTCTCTCTCTAGCTCTCTCTAGGTCTCTCTCTCTAGTTCTCTCTCTAGTTCTCTCTCTAGGTCTCTCTCCCTAGTTCTATCTCTCCCTAGTTCTCTTTATCTCTAGTTCTCTCTCTCTCTCTCTCTCTCTCTCTCTCTCTCTCTCTCTCTCTCTCTCTCTCTCTCTCTCTCTCTCTCTCTCTCTCTCTCTCTCTCTCTCTCTCTCTCTCTCTCTCTCTCTCTCTCTCTCTCTCTCTCTCTCTCTCTCTCTCTCTCGTTCTCTCTCTCTCTAGTTCTCTCTCTCTCTAGTTCTCTCTCTCTCTAGTTCTCTCTCTCTCTAGTTCTCTCTCTCTAGTTCTCTCTCTCTCTCTAGTTCTCTCTCTCTCTCTAGTTCTCCCTCTCTCTCTCTCCCTAGTTCTCTCTCTAGTTCTCTAGTTCTCTCTCTCTAGTTCTCTCTTTCTAGTTCTAGTTCTCTAGTTCTCTCTCTCGTTCTCTCTCTCTAGTTCTCTCTCTCTAGTTCTCTCTCTTGTTCTCTCTCTCTCTAGTTCTCTCTCTTTCTCTCTCTCTCTAGTTCTCTCTCTCTCTAGTTCTCTCTTTCTCTCTCTAGTTCTCTCTCTCTCTAGTTCTCTCTCCTCTCTCTAGTTCTCTCTCTCTCTCTAGTTCTCTCTCTCTCTCTCTAGTTCTCTCTCTCTCTAGTTCTCTCTCTCGCTCATTCATGTCCTATCCCAAGTTCTATCTCTCCCTAGTTCTATCTCCCCCTAGTTCTATCTCTCCCTAGTTCTATCTCCCCTAGTTCTATCTCCCCTAGTTCTATCTCTCCCTAGTTCTATCTCTCCCTAGTTCTACCTCTCCCTAGCTCTCCCTAGTTCTCTTTATCTGTAGTTCTCTCTCGTTCTCTCTCTCTCTAGTTCTCTCTAGTTATCGCTCTAGTTCTCTCTCTAGCTCTCTCTAGGTCTCTCTCTCTAGTTCTCTCTCTAGCTCTCTCTCTCTAGTTCTCTCTCTAGGTCTCTCTCCCTAGTTCTATCTCTCCCTAGTTCTCTTTATCTCTAGTTCTCTCTAGTTCTCTCTAGTTCTCTCTCTAGTTCTCTCTAGTTCTCTCTAGTTCTCTCTCTAGTTCTCTCTCTAGTTCTCTCTCTAGTTCTCTCTCTAGTTCTCTCTCTAGTTCTCTCTAGTTTTCTCTCTAGGTCTCTCTCTCTAGTTCTCTCTCTCTCCAGTTCTCTCTCTAGCTCTCTCTCTAGCTCTCTCTCTAGTTCTCTCTCTAGTTCTCTCTAGTTTTCTCTCTAGGTCTCTCTCTCTAGTTCTCTCTCTAGCTCTCTCTAGTTCTCTCTCTCTCTAGTTCTCTCTCTAGTTCTCTCTAGTTCTCTCTATTTCTCTCTCTCTCTAGCTCTCTCTAGGTCTCTCTCTCTAGTTCTCTCTCTCTCTAGTTCTCTCTCGCTAGTTCTCTCTAGTTCTCTCTCTCTCTAGTTCTCTCTCTAGTTCTCTCTCGAGCTCTCTCTAGGTCTCTCTCTCTAGCTCTCTCTAGTTTTCTCTCTAGGTCTCTCTCTCTAGTTCTCTCTCTAGCTCTCTCTAGTTCTCTCTCTCTCCAGTTCTCTCTCTAGCTCTCTCTAGTTCTCTCTCTCTCTCTAGTTCTCTCTCTAGTTCTCTCTAGTTCTCTCTATTTCTCTCTCTCTCTAGCTCTCTCTAGGTCTCTCTCTCTAGTTCTCTCTCTCTCTAGTTCTCTCTCGCTAGTTCTCTCTAGTTCTCTCTCTCTCTAGTTCTCTCTCTAGTTCTCTCTCGAGCTCTCTCTAGGTCTCTCTCTCTAGCTCTCTCTAGTTCTCTCTCTCTAGTTCTCTCTAGTTCTCCCTCTAGTTCTCTCTCTAGTTCTCTCTCTCTCTAGGTCTCTCTCTCTAGTTCTCTCTCTCTAGTTCTCTCGTTCATGTTCTCGTTCTCTCTCTAGTTCTCTCTCTCCCCTCAATCCGTGACCTACATTCACAAGATAATAAGCATAGACCTATGAGTCTACTTCATTGGAGGTGTAGCATACACTACCGGTCAAAGGTTGTAGAACACCTACTCATTCAAGGGTTTCTCTTTATTTTTGCTATTTTATACATTGTAGAATAATAATGAAGACATCAAAACTATGAAATAACACATATGGAATCGTGTAGTAACCAAAAAAGTGTACTAACCAAAAATAGCCACCCTTTGCATTGATGACAGCTTTGCACACTCTTAGCATTCTCTCAACCAGCTTCACCTGGAATGCTTTTCCAACAGTCTTGAAGGACTTCCGACATATGTGGACGACTTGCTGGCTGCTTTTCCTTCACTCTGCGGTCCGACTCATCCCAAACCATCTCAATTGGGTTGAGGTCGGGTGATTGTGGAGGCCAGGTCACCTGATGCAGCACCCCATCACTCTCCTTCTTGGCAGCACAACATCACTCTCCTTCTTGGTCAAATAGCCCTTACACAGCCTGGAGGTGTGGTGTGTCATTGTCCTGTTGAAAAACAGGACCACTAAAACATATAGCCTCAAAATGATGACGACGCTATGAAGAAAATTACCGTTTAAATGATATCGTATGTCGTTTTCGACTCAATTATATCAGAGACGTGAAATATACAACTCCAGGAGAAGTGTGAAGTATATAAGCCCAAACCAGATGGCATGGTGTATCGCTGCAGAATGCTGTGGTAGCCATGCTGGTTAAGTGTGCCTTGAATTCTAAATAAATCAAAGACAGTGTCACCAGCAAAGCACCCCCACACCATAACACCTCCTCCTCCATGCTTCACGGTGGGAACCACACATGCAGAGATCATCTGTTCAACCACACGGTTGGAAACAAACATCTCTAATTTGGACTCCAAACCGAAGGACAAATTTCCACCGCTCTACTTGTATTTCTTGGCCCAAGCAAGTCTCTGAAGGACACCTCCTATTGGTGTCCTTCAGCAGTGGTTTCTTTGCAGCAATTCGACCACGAAGGCTTGATTCACACAGTCTCCTCTGAACTGTTGATGTTGAGATGTGTCGGTTACTTGAACTCTGTGAAGCATTTATTTGAGCTGAAATGTCTGATGCTGGTAACTCAAATGAAATGATCCTCTGCAGCAGAGGTAACTCTGGGTCTTCCTTTCCTGTGGAGGTCCTCATGAGACCCAGTTTCGTCATAGCGCTTGATGGTTTTTGCGACTGCACTTGAAGAAACTTTCAAAGTTCTTGAAATGTTCCATATTAACTGACCTTCATGTCTTAAAGTAATGATGGACTGTCGTTTCTCTTTGCTTATTACAGCTGTTCTTGCCGTAATATGGACTTGGTATTTTACCAAATAGGGATATCTTCTGTATACCCCACACCTTGTCACAACACAACTGATTGGCTCAAACACATGAAGGAGGAAAGAAATTCCACACATTAACTAAAGCGTTAGTTCTAGTAGCTATGTTGACCATGACGTGACAACAATGTAGGCTGTGTGTTGCGGTTATGATATGGTTTTGCTTAGAATGTTTTTTTTTTTTTGCCTGGTCGCAGACAGCTAAATGTGTTGTGCACTGAAGTCCACAAGTGAAGGGAAAAGGTGAGAGGAGGGAGAGAGCGAAGTAGATAGATGCGTGAAGGAATGATATATACAACGAGCTGTTTTGTGTGTGGCTGCTATGAAAGTGAACTGTGTTTGCATTTGATCTCGGGGGGTGATTGTGCCTATTCTATGGGAAAAACTAGTCTAAAAACGGAAGCAAACGGGGATGATACCGAGTTGAATGTATTCAACCTCATCTGACTCTGTGTGGTTCCTCATTCTGAAAAGAATCTGAGGCGTAACCCTCTTTCAGGTCCTACTTTTAGTAATATGGTTATTATGTGCAAAGAGAGCAAGGATTTCCTTGCTCCTAAATCCAGTTCTAAAGTATAGTTTCACCAGGTCATCTAACTCAGGCATTTCAACAGTGGCGTGCAACAGGGAACCAGGGAGATATGTTGAAATAGGCTGTAACTGTGACTTGATTTAAAAAGAATTGACACTTTATTCTCAAAATTGAAAAAATTAAATAATAAACCAAGTACCACCACGTCAACCTTTTTCCCCTCTTCATTAGGCCCTAATCCTCTTCCGTAGAATTGGGGCGGCAGGGTAGCCTAGTGGTTAGAGTGTAGAGGTGGCAGGGTAGCCTAGTGGTTAGAGTGTAGAGGCGGCAGGGTAGCCTAGTGGTTAGAGTGTAGAGGTGGCAGGGTAGCCTAGTGGTTAGAGTGTAGAGGCGGTAGGGTAGCCTAGTGGTTAGAGTGTAGAGGCGGCAGGGTAGCCTAGTGGTTAGAGTGTAGAGGTGGCAGGGTAGCCTAGTGGTTAGAGTGTAGAGGTGGTAGGGTAGCCTAGTGGTTAGAGTGTAGAGGCGGCAGGGTAGCCTAGTGGTTAGAGTGTAGAGGTGGCAGGGTAGCCTAGTGGTTAGAGTGTAGAGGTGGCAGGGTAGCCTAGTGGTTAGAGTGTAGAGGTGGTAGGGTAGCCTAGTGGTTAGAGTGTAGAGGTGGCAGGGTAGCCTAGTGGTTAGAGTGTAGAGGTGGCAGGGTAGCCTAGTGGTTAGAGTGTAGAGGTGGCAGGGTAGCCTAGTGGTTAGAGTGTAGAGGTGGCAGGGTAGCCTAGTGGTTAGAGTGTAGAGGCGGCAGGGTAGCCTAGTGGTTAGAGTGTAGAGGTGGCAGGGTAGCCTAGTGGTTAGAGTGTAGAGGTGGCAGGGTAGCCTAGTGGATAGAGTGTAGAGGGGGCAGGGTAGCCTAGTGGTTAGAGTGTAGAGGTGGCAGGGTAGCCTAGTGGTTAGAGTGTAGAGGTGGCAGGGTAGCCTAGTGGTTATAGTGTAGAGGCGGCAGGGTAGCCTAGTGGTTAGAGTGTAGAGGCGGCAGGGTAGCCTAGTGGTTAGAGTGTAGAGGCGGCAGGGTAGCCTAGTGGTTAGAGTGTAGAGGCGGCAGGGTAGCCTAGTGGTTAGAGTGTAGAGGCGGCAGGGTAGCCTAGTGGTTAGAGTGTAGAGGCGGCAGGGTAGCCTAGTGGTTAGAGTGTAGAGGCGGCAGGGTAGCCTAGTGGTTAGAGTGTAGAGGCGGCAGGGTAGCCTAGTGGTTAGAGTGTAGAGGCGGCAGGGTAGCCTAGTGGTTAGAGTGTAGAGGCGGCAGGGTAGCCTAGTGGTTAGAGTGTAGAGGCGGCAGGGTAGCCTAGTGGTTAGAGTGTAGAGGCGGCAGGGTAGCCTAGTGGTTAGAGTGTAGAGGCGGCAGGGTAGCCTAGTGGTTTGAGTGTAGAGGCGGCAGGGTAGCCTAGTGGTTAGAGTGTAGAGGCGGCAGGGTAGCCTAGTGGTTAGAGTGTAGAGGCGGCAGGGTAGCCTAGTGGTTAGAGTGTAGAGGCGGCAGGGTAGCCTAGTGGTTAGAGTGTAGGGTTGGCAGGGCAGCCTAGTGGTTAGAGTGGAGAGGTGGCAGGGCAGCCTAGTGGTTAGAGTGTAGAGGCGGCAGGGTAGTCTAGTGGTTAGAGTGTAGAGGTGGCAGGGCAGCCTAGTGGTTAGAGCGTTGGACTAGGAAGGTTGCAAGTTCAAACCCCCGAGCTGACAAGGTACAAATCTGTCGTTCTGCCCCTGAACAGGCAGGTAACCCACTGTTCCTAGGCCGTCATTGAAAATAAGAATTTGTTCTTAACTGACTTGCCTGGTTAAATAAAGGTAAAATAAATAATAATAATTTAGTAGTAACTCACTTGTTATTAAACAAACAAGCATTCCTGATGCGTTGAAGGTCATAAATAGATTTCCAGTGAGATTTCTAAACATTCCTGAAAGTCATAAATGTGAGGTACCTTCTCTTGCAGTTGGCTGGACAGGGCCTTACTCTGATTGGAAGCTGGGGATAGCAGATCTGGTATGAATATCTGATTGGTCAGTCTGAAGCTTCCGTTGAAACATCGCGGCAGCTCAAACAACGCTGGATCGTACTTCTCGTCTATGTCATCATGGATCCCTGTTCAACCAGAGAGAAGAAGAGCCAGACAGTGTTATGGATCCCTGTTCAACCAGAGAGAAGAAGAGCCAGACAGTTTTATGGATCCCTGTTCAACCAGAGAGAAGAAGAGCCAGACAGTGTTATGGATCCCTGTTCAACCAGAGAGAAGAAGAGCCAGACAGTGTTATGGATCCCTGTTCAACCAGAGAGAAGAAGAGCCAGACAGTGTTATGGATCCCTGTTCAACCAGAGAGAAGAAGAGCCAGACAGTTTTATGGATCCCTGTTCAACCAGAGAGAAGAAGAGCCAGACAGTGTCATGAATCCCTGTTCAACCAGAGAGAAGAAGAGCCAGACAGTGTTATGGATCCCTGTTCAACCAGAGAGAAGAAGAGCCAGACAGTGTCATGGATCCCTGTTCAACCAGAGAGAAGAAGAGCCAGACAGTGTCATGGATCCCTGTTCAACCAGAGAGAAGAAGAGCCAGACAGTGTTATGGATCCCTGTTCAACCAGAGAGAAGAAGAGCCAGACAGTGTTATGGATCCCTGTTCAACCAGAGAGAAGAAGAGCCAGACAGTGTTATGGATCCCTGTTCAACCAGAGAGAAGAAGAGCCAGACAGTGTCATGGATCCCTGTTCAACCAGAGAGAAGAAGAGCCAGACAGTGTCATGAATCCCTGTTCAACCAGAGAGAAGAAGAGCCAGACAGTGTCATGAATCCCTGTTCAACCAGAGAGAAGAAGAGCCAGACAGTGTCATGGATCCCTGTTCAACCAGAGAGAAGAAGAGCCAGACAGTGTTATGGATCCCTGTTCAACCAGAGAGAAGAAGAGCCAGACAGTGTCATGGATCCCTGTTCAACCAGAGAGAAGAAGAGCCAGACAGTGTTATGGATCCCTGTTCAACCAGAGAGAAGAAGAGCCAGACAGTGTTATGGATCCCTGTTCAACCAGAGAGAAGAAGAGCCAGACAGTGTTATGGATCCCTGTTCAACCAGAGAGAAGAAGAGCCAGACAGTGTCATGGATCCCTGTTCAACCAGAGAGAAGAAGAGCCAGACAGTGTTATGGATCCCTGTTCAACCAGAGAGAAGAAGAGCCAGACAGTGTTATGGATCCCTGTTCAACCAGAGAGAAGAAGAGCCAGACAGTGTCATGGATCCCTGTTCAACCAGAGAGAAGAAGAGCCAGACAGTGTTATGGATTCCTGTTCAACCAGAGAGAAGAAGAGCCAGACAGTGTTATGGATCCCTGTTCAACCAGAGAGAAGAAGAGCCAGACAGTGTTATGGATCCCTGTTCAACCAGAGAGAAGAAGAGCCAGACAGTGTTATGGATCCCTGTTCAACCAGAGAGAAGAAGAGCCAGACAGTGTTATGGATCCCTGTTCAACCAGAGAGAAGAAGAGCCAGACAGTGTTATGGATCCCTGTTCAACCAGAGAGAAGAAGAGCCAGACAGTGTCATGGATCCCTGTTCAACCAGAGAGAAGAAGAGCCAGACAGTGTTATGGATCCCTGTTCAACCAGAGCGAAGAAGAGCCAGACAGTGTCATGAATCCCTGTTCAACCAGAGAGAAGAAGAGCCAGACAGTTTTATGGATCCCTGTTCAACCAGAGAGAAGAAGAGCCAGACAGTGTTATGGATCCCTGTTCAACCAGAGAGAAGAAGAGCCAGACAGTGTCATGGATCCCTGTTCAACCAGAGAGAAGAAGAGCCAGACAGTGTTATGGATTCCAGTTCAACCAGAGAGAAGAAGAGCCAGACAGTATCATGAATCCCTGTTCAACCAGAGAGAAGAAGAGCCAGACAGTGTTATGGATTCCTGTTCAACCAGAGAGAAGAAGAGCCAGACAGTGTTATGGATCCCTGTTCAACCAGAGAGAAGAAGAGCCAGACAGTGTTATGGATCCCTGTTCAACCAGAGAGAAGAAGAGCCAGACAGTGTTATGGATCCCTGTTCAACCAGAGAGAAGAAGAGCCAGACAGTTTTATGGATCCCTGTTCAACCAGAGAGAAGAAGAGCCAGACAGTGTTATGGATCCCTGTTCAACCAGAGAGAAGAAGAGCCAGACAGTGTCATGGATCCCTGTTCAACCAGAGAGAAGAAGAGCCAGACAGTGTTATGGATTCCAGTTCAACCAGAGAGAAGAAGAGCCAGACAGTATCATGAATCCCTGTTCAACCAGAGAGAAGAAGAGCCAGACAGTGTTATGGATTCCTGTTCAACCAGAGAGAAGAAGAGCCAGACAGTGTTATGGATCCCTGTTCAACCAGAGAGAAGAAGAGCCAGACAGTGTTATGGATCCCTGTTCAACCAGAGAGAAGAAGAGCCAGACAGTGTTATGGATCCCTGTTCAACCAGAGAGAAGAAGAGCCAGACAGTTTTATGGATCCCTGTTCAACCAGAGAGAAGAAGAGCCAGACAGTGTTATGGATCCCTGTTCAACCAGAGAGAAGAGCCAGACAGTGTTATGGATCCCTGTTCAACCAGAGAGAAGAAGAGCCAGACAGTGTCATGAATCACTTTTCAACCAGAGAGAAGGAGAGCCAGGCAGTTTTATGGATCCCTGTTCAACCAGAGAGAAGAAGAGCCAGACAGTTTTATGGATCCCTGTTCAACCAGAGAGAAGAAGAGCCAGACAGTGTTATGGATCCCTGTTCAACCAGAGAGAAGAAGAGCCAGACAGTTTTATGGATCCCTGTTCAACCAGAGAGAAGAAGAGCCAGACAGTTTTATGGATCCCTGTTCAACCAGAGAGAAAAAGAGCCAGACAGTGTCATGGATTCCTGTTCAACCAGAGAGAAGAAGAGCCAGACAGTGTCATGGATCCCTGTTCAACCAGAGAGAAGAAGAGCCAGACAGTTTTATGGATCCCTGTTCAACCAGAGAGAAGAAGAGCCAGACAGTGTTATGGATCCCTGTTCAACCAGAGAGAAGAAGAGCCAGACAGTTTTATGGATCCCTGTTCAACCAGACAGATAACACACAATCTACAACTGCTATTTTTAGTCACATGCATTATATATGAAGCAAGTTTAAGGCACATGTCCATACAGTGACCTAATCTATTTTATTGTCTCCGATTCTATTTCTGTCTATTCCACTCTGCTCTATTCCATTCTGCTCTATTCCACTCTATTCCATTCTATTCAACTCTGCTCTATTCCACTCTGCTCTATTCCACTCTGCTCTATTCCATTCTATTCCACTCTATTCCATTCTATTCAACTCTGCTCTATTCCACTCTGCTCTATTCCACTCTGCTCTATTCCATTCTATTCCACTCTGCTCTATTCCACTCTATTCCATTCCGCTCTATTCCACTCTGCTCTATTCCACTCTGCTCTATTCCACTCTGCTCTATTCCACCCTGCTCTATTCCACCCTGCTCTATTCCACTCTGCTCTATTCCACTCTGCTCTATTCCACTCTGCTCTATTCCACTCTGCTCTATTCCACCCTGCTCTATTCCACCCTGCTCTATTCCACCCTGCTCTATTCCACTCTGCTCTATTCCGCTCTATTCCATTCCACTCTATTCCACTCTGCTCTATTCCACCCTGCTCTATTCCACTCTGCTCTATTCCACTCTATTCCACTCTGCTCTATTCCGCTCTATTCCACTCTGCTCTATTCCACTCTGCTCTATTCCACTCTATTCCACTCTATTCCATTCTATAGTGGTAAAGACACGGATGAACTATGGTAAGGACAACCAGAGCATTAACAATAGAAGCGGAAACAGAAACGCTGTACCTAAACACACAGCGAAGGAGACTCCAATCACCAGCAGGATGAGGAAGATGAGGAAGATGAGGATCATCCACCGTCTTCTGTGCACCATGCAGGTCTACAAACAACACAATACACTTTACACTACACACAGCACACCATTTTACATTTTGGTCATTTGGCAGACCCTCTTATCCAGAAGAATTTAGTCGACAAACAGAACAACACGACTCAATCTACAGACAAACAGATAGCAACAGACAACAGTCACACAATTCTGTCCATTGGAATGCAATTCAATTCAACTGATTGCAATGGAGAGTACAGGACTTACAGGCCTACTGTAAATTGATTTGAATGAATGAGTGGTTTGTTTATCGTAGCCCCATGATGAATTTGCATGTAAAGTCTGAAGTCAAATACCAAAACTGCTGTCACAGAGCCAGACCGTTCTGCAGGCGTTGTGAGATCTGGTAACGGTGCTACCTGACACCTAACTCACCTGTTACCTAACTATTACCTGATACCTAACTCACCTGTTACCTGTTACCCAACTATTACCTGATACCTAACTCACCTGTTACCTAACTGTTACCTTCTACCTAAATGTTACCTGTTACCTAACTGTTACCTGTTACCTAACTGTTACCTGTTACCTAAATTTGACCTGTTACCTAACTGTTACCTGTTACCTAACTGTTACCTAACTGTTACCTGTTACCTAACTGTTACCTGTTACCTAACTGTTACCTGTACCCAACTGTTATCTAACTTTTACTTGTTACCTAAATGTTACCTAACTTTTACCTGTTACCTAAATGTTACCTGTTACCTAACTGTTACCTGTTACCTAACTGTTACCTGTTACTTACCTGTTACCTAACTGTTACCTGCTGTTAACTTGTTCCTAACTGTGTTAAAGACAGGATGGAAGCCAACCACAGTCTGGTGAAGAACAGATACGACAACGCATGCTGAGGATTCTGTGACTAGAATTCTTTACAGACAGATCTGTACATGTATGTCACCACTTCCTTAGCACTGCAAAGAAGTGGCTTGGTGATGTGAACATTTCTCAGAGTTACACCATCTGCATGGTCACCCACCAACGACAACGACAACGAGATGTTAACATTTTTCGATTCGAATCAAAGATCCTGGATTTGTTGAGAGAGACATGAAAAGCTGTGACACTTTAGTACCATTTCTTTGTTGGCGATGCTGTTCTGTACGTTGAGAGAGATCGACTCTTGGTTGACTTCTTGTCCATCAACCCAATGCTGCCCGCCATTATCGACAGGAACCTGAGAACACACACCACACATGTCGGTTTCCTCCACAACACGAAACAATGATGAGGGTTATTGTCTTACCCTGAATGTTTTATCGTGATATCATGATGTTGTAGCAAGCCAACCCAGCCTAACGCTGAATGAGAAACCTGACCTGCTCCTTGTTCAACTTTGAAACCTAGTTCCTTCACATTGACACTTCAGATATTATAATGTGTATCACTACTAATCACTCACCTTCATCAGAGTGGTCTGTCTGTCTCTATGTCTCTATGTCTCTATGTCTGTCTGTCTGTCTGTCTGTCTGTCTGTCTGTCTGTCTGTCTGTCTGTCTGTCATGCACACTGAAAACATTCATTTTCACTTTCTGTTTCTCATCAAAGTCAGATGTTCCTTTAGTCATGTGCCACTTCCCTGACACCACACCCCCTTGGCTGTTTACATACTGCACCATCACAATGACACCACACCCCCTTGGCTGTTTACATACTGCACCATCACAATGACACACACCCCCTTGGCTGTTTACATACTGCACCATCACAATGACACCACACCCCCTTGGCTGTTTACATACTGCACCATCACTGCTACAATGACACTTATGACAGTGAGGATGTGGTTGTGGTTACAGTTAGACAGTAGTCCTTCCAACAGCAGGCTAGACATATTTTTCCCTGTGCTGTATACAAAAAGGCCACTGTGTTGCTGAGGGAGAAAGTACTTCAGCCAACAAATGGCAGTGATGACCCACCTGTTCAGGAGAAAGCAAGGGGTTTCCTTCCTCTGCTGCGTCATTGGTGGTCAGCATAGGTATATTACCTGAAGTCATCTGCAATATGGAATATGGAATTATACAAACATTCTAATGGACATTCTAATGTTCTAATGGACATTCTAATGGACATTCTAATGGACATTCTAATGGACATTCTAATATTCTAATGGACATTCTAATGTTCTAATGGACATTCTAATGTTCTAATGGACATTCTAATGGACATTCTCATGGACATTCTAATGGAAATTCTAATGTTCTAATGGACATTCTAATATTCTAATGGACATTCTAATGGACATTCTAATGTTCTAATGGACATTCTAATATTCTAATGGACATTCTAATGTTCTAATGGACATTCTAATATTGTAATGGACATTCTAATATTGTAACATTCTAATATTCTAATGGACATTCTAATGTTCTAATGGACATTCTAATGTTCTAATGGACATTCTAATGGACATTCTAATGTTCTAATGGACATTCTAATGTTCTAATGGACATTCTAATGGACATTCTAATGTTCTAATGGACATTCTAATGTTCTAATGGACATTCTAATGGACATTCTAATGTTCTAATGGACATTCTAATGGACATTCTAATGTTCTAATGGACATTCTAATGGACATTCTAATGTTCTAATGGACATTCTAATGTTCTAATGGACATTCTAATGTTCTAATGGACATTCTAATGTTCTAATGGACATTCTAATATTCTAATGGACATTCTAATGTTCTAATGGACATTCTAATATTGTAATGGACATTCTAATGGACATTCTAATGGACATTCTAATATTCTAATGGACATTCTAATGTTCTAATGGACATTCTAATGTTCTAATGGACATTCTAATGGACATTCTAATGTTCTAATGGACATTCTAATGGACATTCTAATGTTCTAATGGACATTCTAATGTTCTAATGGACATTCTAATGGACATTCTAATGTTCTAATGGACATTCTAATGGACATTCTAATGTTCTAATGGACATTCTAATGGACATTCTAATGTTCTAATGGACATTCTAATGGACATTCTAATGTTCTAATGGACATTCTAATGTTCTAATGGACATTCTAATGTTCTAATGGACATTCTAATGTTCTAATGGACATTCTAATTTCTAATGGACATTCTAATGGACATTCTAATGTTCTAATGGACATTCTAATGGACATTCTAATGTTCTAATGGACATTCTAATGTTCTAATGGACATTCTAATGGACATTCTAATGTTCTAATGGACATTCTAATGGACATTCTAATGTTCTAATGGACATTCTAATGGACATTCTAATGTTCTAATGGACATTCTAATGTTCTAATGGACATTCTATTTGAATACTTGTTCAATCAGTATTCTATTAGCTGTTCTGCCTCAATAAAAAGGTACTTATGATCTGAATGTCTTTGAAAAGGATATGTGAGAGGATGTTTACAGGAGCCAAGTTTTTATTACACTCCCTGAATGATATGCAGAAGCCTAATCAAATGTTTGTCCACCTGGCTGCATGTTCCAACTGAAACACATGTACGTTTCTGCAAGAATGTCCTCTGGTCATGGACAAATGTATGACTCTGGATTGCAAGACAAGTGAATGTTGCCAAAACAATGTCTAGCACTTCTGTGGCAACAATCAATGACATTATGAAACTATGGAGCAATCAACGTGAGCAGACAGAAACAACCTTGGGTTGTTACTGGGCAAAATACAGTGATTATGTAGTGGGAGTTCAGATGCCTTGCCTGTCCTGACATCCTCTCTCTTAATGCTGCAAAGCAGACAAGTCCTTGTTCAATGGTATAGAGGCTCTCAAGTTACATCTCATTCCCAGCAGGCTGGTTGTTTTCACCGATCAGGAACCACCGGGTAAAACTATACATCAATACAATACACATAACTATTAATCTGATCATGTTTATCCTTCAATAAATCCTTGGGTGATAGAAGGTTTCAACAAAACAGAGACCAGGCTGTGTTGTTTTGAGTTAGTTAATTTGATGAAGATGATGACTCTGAACTCATGCCTTGTCAATCAATGTTAACTGTATGAGTCCCGAGACCCCAGCCCCCCAAAAAAAAAATCAGCTTTTCATTTAACTGACTTTCATTTATCTGCATTTGCAGCCCTTATATTTAGCTCCACTATGAATGTGTTTGTACCATTTTCCTTTCAGGACAAGCAGGGCCTCATGTAGAACAGAACACAAAACTATTAAAAATAAAGATCTGCCTGTTAAAAACCTGCTAAAAATGTTGCTACCAATGGATTCAGAAAACAATAGATAGTAGTCTGTAGCTCCAACACTGTTTAAAAGGGGTTTATGAGGGTGGCAGGGTAGCCTAGTGGTTAGAGTGTAGAGGTGGCAGGGTAGCCTAGTGGTTAGAGTGTAGAGGTGGCAGGGTAGCCTAGTGGTTAGAGTGTAGAGGTGGCAGGGTAGCCTAGTGGTTAGAGTGTAGAGGTGGCAGGGTAGCCTAGTGGTTAGAGTGTGGAGGTGGCAGGGTAGCCTAGTGTTTAGAGTGTAGAGGTGGCAGGGTAGCCTAGTGGTTAGAGTGTAGAGGTTAGAGTGTTTAGAGGTGGCAGGGTAGCCTAGTGGTTAGAGTGTGGAGGTGGCAGGGTAGCCTAGTGGTTAGAGTGTAGAGGTGGCAGGGTAGCCTAGTGGTTAGAGTGTGGAGGTGGCAGGGTAGCCTAGTGTTTAGAGTGTAGAGGTGGCAGGGTAGCCTAGTGGTTAGAGTGTAGAGGAGGTAGGGTAGCCTAGTGGTTAGAGTGTAGAGGTGGCAGGTAGCCTAGCGGTTAGAGTGTAGAGGAGGTAGGGTAGCCTAGTGGTTAGAGTGTAGAGGTGGCAGGGCAGCCTAGTGGTTAGAGTGTAGAGGTGGCAGGGTAGCCTAGTGTTTAGAGTGTAGAGGAGGTAGGGTAGCCTAGTGGTTAGAGTGTAGAGGTGGCAGGGCAGCCTAGTGGTTAGAGTGTAGAGGTGGCAGGGTAGCCTAGTGGTTAGAGTGTAGAGGCGGCAGGGTAGCCTAGTGGTTAGAGTGTAGAGGTGGTAGGGTAGCCTAGTGGTTAGAGTGTAGAGGCGGCAGGGTAGCCTAGTGGTTAGAGTGTAGAGGTGGCAGGGTAGCCTAGTGGTTAGAGTGTAGAGGTGGCAGGGTAGAAAACAATAGACGAATTCAAGTCTGTAGCAAGTCTGTAGCTCATAAACCCCTTCTAAATACTGTTTAGAAGGGGTTTATGAGTCCAAATCGTGCCGGCATCGTGGTGAGTCTGATTGGGTTCATGTTTGACCACGCACGTCATGGTGGTGTCGCCAGAGTAGTGGGTTTTCAGCTACCGTTCTTACTGTCTTTCCACCCACAACCAGGACAGGAGACGAATCCGAACACAGCCTTTACACGGAGGCGGCAAGGGCTGATAGCATGCAGAATGAGTTGATATCTTTCTGAAAGATCATATACACTTTTACACTAGACTAGGAGACATCAGTAACTATAATCTCATTCAGACTGGGAGACATCAGTAACTATAATCTCATTCAGACTAGGAGACATCATTTACTAAAATCTCTTTTAGACTAGGAGACATCGTTAACTACAATTTATTTTAGACTAGGTGACATCAGTAACTATAATCTCTTTTAGACTAGGAGACATCGTTAACTAAAATCTCATTCAGACTAGGAGACATGGGAGACACTAGAGACATCATTTATAATCTCATTCAGAAAATAACTAATCTTTCAGACTAGGAGACACTATAATCTCATTTAACTACAATCTACTGGGAGACATTTTAGACTAGGAGACATCGTTAACTAAAATGTCTCATTCTTACCTCTTATCTACATACCTGTGGAAGATGAGTTAAAACATATCTTTTAAAGGTAAATTAATCATTGATAAACCCCATCATAAGGCCTGTGGAAGATGAGTTAAAACATATCTTTTAAAGGTAAATGAATCATTGATAACCCCCATCATAAGGCCTGTGGAAGATGAGTTAAAACATATATTTTAAAGGTAAATGAATCATTGATAA
Source organism: Oncorhynchus keta (assembly GCF_023373465.1). NCBI lineage: Eukaryota > Metazoa > Chordata > Actinopteri > Salmoniformes > Salmonidae > Oncorhynchus > Oncorhynchus keta. Next base: position 52,754,997 of record NC_068438.1, on the reverse strand, counting down.
CCCCCATCATAAGGCCTGTGGAAGATGAGTTAAAACATATCTTTTAAAGGTAAATGAATCATTGATAAACATCATTGATGAAACCATTGATGAACAAATACAATCTTGTATAACGGGGTGACAAATAGACGTATCATTAGGGACCCAATGCAACAAGTCAACAATGTAGACTAACAGTATTCATGTTTAATAATATGACTGATTGGACTCCAAACGTGTCACGCCCGGACCTTAGAGAGCCTTTTTATGTCTCTATTTGGGTTGGTCAAGGTGTGATTTGGGTGGGCATTCTATGTTCTGATTTCTATGTTTTTGTGTTTCTATGTTTTGACCGGGCATGGTTCCCAATCAGAGGTCTATCGGTCTATCGTTGTCTCTGGGAACCATACGTAGACAGATTGGACTCCAAATGTTTCTAAGAGGTGTTGTTTAATTGTTTAATTAATTTAGCAGGAGATATTTAAGGAAGGTCAGACAGTCACTCAGGACTACAAGGTTTTTGTAAACACTCTAAAACCCTCATTTGGAAATGTTCGGAAAGTAAATGTTCCCTAATTTCACAAAATGCAGTAATGAAATGTGACATTTTAGTTTTTTTAAAATGTATATATATATATTTTTTAACTTAGAACTATATAGGATCGATACGTGGCAGGTAACAGGACTTTCAGGTTCAAAATGTTCACCCAATATCTCCCGACCTCGGCATTGCAGCAGGTCTTATTTAGGCCCCATGTTCACCATCTTTGGAGAAGGGTGTAATTGGAGTTTTCTGAAATCGCCGTTTCTTGATGTGAAATTACATGCATTGATGCTCGCTATTTGGTCCGTGGCCGTTTCTTTTGCGTCGTGGACAACATTTGATGACAACTGTAGCATTTATAGCTTAGCCTAACCCTCTCTCTTTTCCTAACCTTAACCTCTTTTCACTTTAATTCACCTAACCTGCCATGCTAATTCACCTAACCTGCCATGCTAATTCACCTAGCCTGCCATGCTAATTCACCTAACCTGCCATGCTAATTCACCTAAGCCTGCCATGCTAATTCACCTAACCTGCCATGCTAATTCACCTAACCTGCCATGCTAATTCACCTAACCTGCCACTTTAATTATCCTAACCTGCCATGCTAATTCACCTAACCTGCCATGCTAATTCACCTAACCTGCCATGCTCATTCACCTAACCTGCCACTTTAATTATCCTAGCCTGCCATGCTAATTCACCTAACCTGCCCCTTTAATTATCCTAACCTGCCACTTTAATTCACCTAACCTGCCATGCTAATTCACCTAACCTGCCACTTTAATTATCCTAGCCTGCCATGCTAATTCACCTAACCTGCCCCTTTAATTATCCTAACCTGCCACTTTAATTCACCTAACCTGCCATGCTAATTCACCTAGCCTGCCATGCTAATTCACCTAACCTGCCACTTTAATTATCCTAACCTGCCATGCTAATTCACCTAGCCTGCCATGCTAATTCACCTAGCCTGCCATGCTAATTCACCTAGCCTGCCATGCTAATTCACCTAACCTGCCACTTTAATTATCCTAACCTGCCATGCTAATTCACCTAGCCTGCCATGCTAATTCACCTAACCTGCCATGCTAATTCACCTAGCCTGCCATGCTAATTCACCTAGCCTGCCATGCTAATTCACCTAGCCTGCCATGCTAATTCACCTAACCTGCTATGTAATCAAATCATCTGTGTCGAGAAACTATTAGTCTCATAACACTGATGGTTTGTTAACGTAGCAGGTTAGGAGAACTAACGTAGCAGGTTAGGAGAACTAACGTAGCAGGTTAGGAGAACTAACGTAGCAGGTTAGGAGAATTAACGTAGCAGGTTAGGAGAATTAATGTAGCAGGTTAGGAGAATTAATGTAGCAGGTTAGGAGAACTAACGTAGCAGGTTAGGAGAACTAACGTAGCAGGTTAGGAGAATTAATGTAGCAGGTTAGGAGAACTAACGTAGCAGGTTAGGAGAACGTAGCAGGTTGGGAGCAGGTTAGGAGAACTAACGTAGCAGGTTAGGAGAATTAATGTAGCAGGTTAGGAGAACTAACGTGGCAGGTTAGGAGAATTAACGTAGCAGGTTAGGAGAACTAACGTAGCAGGTTAGGAGAACTAACGTAGCAGGTTAGGAGAACTAACGTAGCAGGTTAGGAGAACTAACGTAGCAGGTTAGGAGAACTAACGTAGCAGGTTAGGAGAACTAACGTAGCAGGTTAGGAGAATTAACGTAGCAGGTTAGGATAACTAACGTGGCAGGTTAGGAGAACTAACGTAGCAGGTTAGGAGAACTAACGTGGCAGGTTAGGAGAACTAACGTAGCAGGTTAGGAGAACTAACGTGGCAGGTTAGGAGAATTAACGTGGCAGGTTAGGAGAACTAACGTAGCAGGTTAGGAGAACTAACGTGGCAGGTTAGGAGACTGAGGTTAAGGTTAAGAAAAGGGTTAGGTTTAGCAACAATGCTACTGTTGTCAACAACTGTTATCCCAGATGCGACAACTTGATAGAGCTGTAATTGTAGTCGCAATGGTACAAACCATCAGTAACATAAAACCTGAACTGACCAACCAACAGCAGGTATCAGTGAACTGAACAATGGCATGCACTAATGGGCGTTTCCTGACATCAAGGAACGCCCGATTCAAGAAACGCGCCGAATGTCGGTCTGCAATACACCATATTGGACTTTTGTGTATTTGAACAGCTGCGTTGTGTTCTCAAGGTTGACGTAGCCTACAACTGAACCGAAACTTGTCGACTTTAAATTACAGCCTACCCTTTTCTTTCTATTTATGAATATGGCATTAATCGATTCGATTTAAACTCACCTGTTGCTTAGAGGTATTTTCAGCATGGTGATTGTTGTTGTCAAGGCTTACAGGGCATTGAACCGACTGTAACTCGATGCTGTCCATGTTTCTCAAGTTATTACAATACTCGGGAATATTTTCCACAAACCCGGAACTATGAGACGGTTTTACCCTTGATCAGTCTCAAGACAGTAGGCTATATTCAATAACGAACATTTAATCAATACTGACGTACATGATAAGTTATGAAAATATTGTTGTAGTCTAATCAGCGTTGTGATACAACTTCCATTGAGACTATTCCTTTCTGCCCTGCCCAGCTGGGTTGTCCCAGGTGACTTTTCCTTGTCAAGTTTCGATGGAGACGGAAGAAGGCGTTGTCTTTACTCAGAGCGAGAAAGAATAAAAGAAAAGAGAGTTCCCAAATGTGTCAAAGAGAAGATCAGCGGAAGCAGCTTTCCCTGTCAATAATGTCTGTTCCCATACAACATTTAGATTTCATTCCATAGGCATTTTCCAGGACTTTTGACGCTTGTTGAGTAGGCTAGAATGTGTTACTTCGGTCCTGTAGGAATGTGCCCTAATATTGACATGTAGTCAATATTGATAAACCACGGAATAGAACGGAATAGAGTAGAATGGAATAGAGTAGAATGGAATATCGTTTATTACAATAGAATATAATTTATTAGAATGGAATAGAATAGAATGTATTAGAATAGAACGGAATATAATTTATTAGAATGGAATAGAATAGAATGTATTAGAATGGCATAGAATGTACTAGAATAGAATGGAATAGAATGTATTAGAATGGAATAGAATGTATTAGAATGGCATAGAATGTACTAGAATAGAATGGAATAGAATGTATTAGAATGGAATAGAATGTATTAGAATAGAATGGAATAGGCAGGTATAGAAGGGAAGGTTTTGCTGTTAAAAAAAAGTTAAATAAAGTTAAATAAAATAAAAAATAGTTGGGAGTATTACGCCCCCATGTGTAAGAAGTGAGTACTGCGGGAAAGTACGGAGTACTGACCTCTGTTCTGGCACTATTGACATTACAATAAAAAAAATATATTCTATTCTCCTTTTTTTTCAAATCCAAAAAGTGTAAGAATATACAGCCACATTAGAATAAAACAATACCTTGTATGACTACTGTCTATACAGGCAAGAAATACTGTAGTCCTACCAGTGGAGGCTCCGCAGTGGAGGAAGGGGAGGACCATGCTACTCAGTGTTTCATTTTATACATTTTTTTTTATAGTGAAACACTAAAAATGTTATCCTTTTTAGATACATCTCGAATAAATATATTCACTTCACCAAATAACTGATTAAAACACACTGCTTTGCAATTAAGGTCTCCAGTAGCCTCAACAACACCCTCTAGGGTAGCACCATGGTTTAGCCGGAGGACAGCAACGTTCCGTCCTCCTCTGGGTACATTGACTTCAATACAAAACCTAGGAGGATCATGGTTCTCACCCCCTTCCATGAACCCAAACAGTAATTATGACAACTTCCGGAGGACGTCCTCCAACCTATCAGAGCTCTTGCAGCATGAACTGACATGTTGTCCACCCAATCAAAGGATCAGAGAATGAATCTAGTACTGAAAGCATAAGCTACAGCTAAGTAGCACTGCAGTGTATAAAATGTGGTGAGTAGTTGACTCAGAGAGAGAGAGAAAAACAATAGTTGAACAGTTTGAACAAATTAATCAGAAGCAGCAGAGACAGAGAGCTAGCTATATTTCATTGTACTTTTTCTTCTTCTTAGTTTATCTTTCACATGCTTAGCTAATGCAGCTAATTTAGCCTCCTCAACAACCTGAGTCAAACTGAGAGGAGTGTTATTTATGTTAGCTAGCTGGCTAAGGCTATCCAACACGGCAAGTCTTCCAAGTCAAGGTAAGCTTTCAGTTTTATACATTTTTATTGCCAACAAGGCCCGTAGGTGTTACTGCTAAACTGCTTGCTGTACACTGCACTGCGTGATTGTACACGTGGATTGGTGTCACGTGTGCTACTTCTCCGGCCTCCGGCTACCAGGCTGCTCGTTATGGTGCACACCTGTCACCATCGTTACGAGCGTCATCAGACTCACTTGGACTCCATCACTTCCCTGATTATATTCCCTATATATGTCACTCCCTTTGGTTCCTTCCCCAGGTGTCATTGTTTCCATTTCATGTCTGTTCGTGTTTCTTGTTTTTGTATTCAGTTGCGTTTATTTATTAAAACAAAGTGATGATGCTGTATGTGGCTGCCATGAAAGTGAACTGTGAGTGCAGATGATCAGGGGTGTATTCATTCTGCCAATTCTGTAGCAAAACGTTTCTTAAATGCGGAACAAAACAGGGAAGGGACCTACCTGAATTTGTCCAACAGAAACTCTCGTTACACAGCAGATCAGCTAGATGCAGGTAAGAGTGTGCAAGTCGGTATTGAATGTGTCACCGTCTGTCACCTTGATTACTCCCAACTTGCCTCTCGACCTGTGTGCACCTGCATTGTAAACTTTCAGTCATAGGCTAGGTGGTATCAACCTCGTGATGGGTAGTAGCCTAAACCTATCGCTGTTACATTGAACTGGGTGAATGGAATATGAATGACAGTAACCTAAACCTATCGCTGTTACATTGAACTGGGTGAATGGAATATGAATGACAGTAACCTAAACCTATCGCTGTTACATTGAACAGGGTGAATGGAATATGAATGACAGTAACCTAAACCTATCGCTGTTACATTGAACTGGATGAATGGAATATGAATGACAGTAACCTAAACCTATCGCTGTTACATTGAACAGGGTGAATGGAATATGAATGACAGTAACCTAAACCTATCACTGTTACATTGAACTGGGTGAATGGAATATGAATGACAGTAACCTAAACCTATCACTGTTACATTGAACTGGGTGAATGGAATATGAATGACAGTAACCTAAACCTATCACTGTTACATTGAACAGGGTGAATGGAATATGAATGACAGTAACCTAAACCTATCGCTGTTACATTGAACTGGGTGAATGGAATATGAATGACAGTAACCTAAACCTATCACTGTTACATTGAACTGGGTGAATGGAATATGAATGACAGTAACCTAAACCTATCGCTGTTACATTGAACTGGGTGAATGGAATATGAATGACAGTAACCTAAACCTATCACTGTTACATTGAACTGGGTGAATGGAATGAACTGGGTGAATATGAATGACAGTAACCTAAACCTATCGCTGTTACATTGAACTGGGTGAATGGAATATGAATGACAGTAACCTAAACCTATCGCTGTTACATTGAACTGGGTGAATATGAATGACAGTAACCTAAACCTATCGCTGTTACATTGAACTGGAATATGAATGACAGTAACCTAAACCTATCACTGTTACATTGAACTGGGTGAATGGAATATGAATGACAGTAACCTAAACCTATCGCTGTTACATTGAACTGGGTGAATGGAATATGAATGACAGTAACCTAAACCTATCACTGTTACATTGAACTGGGTGAATATGAATGACAGTAACCTAAACCTATCACTGTTACATTGAACTGGGTGAATATGAATGACAGTAACCTAAACCTATCACTGTTACATTGAACTGGGTGAATATGAATGACAGTAACCTAAACCTGTCACTGTTACATTGAACTGGGTGAATATGAATGACAGTAACCTAAACCTATCGCTGTTACATTGAACTGGGTGAATATGAATGACAGTAACCTAAACCTATCACTGTCACATTGAACTGGGTGAATGGAATATGAATGACAGTAACCTAAACCTATCACTGTTACATTGAACTGGGTGAATATGAATGACAGTAACCTAAACCTGTCACTGTTACATTGAACTGGGTGAATATGAATGACAGTAACCTAAACCTGTCACTGTTACATTGAACTGGGTGAATATGAATGACAGTAACCTAAACCTATCACTGTTACATTGAACTGGGTGAATGGAATATGAATGACAGTAACCTAAACCTATCACTGTTACATTGAACTGGGTGAATATGAATGACAGTAACCTAAACCTGTCACTGTTACATTGAACTGGGTGAATATGAATGACAGTAACCTAAACCTGTCACTGTTACATTGAACTGGGTGAATATGAATGACAGTAACCTAAACCTGTCACTGTTACATTGAACTGGGTGAATATGAATGACAGTAACCTAAACCTGTCACTGTTACATTGAACTGGGTGAATATGAATGACAGTAACCTAAACCTGTCACTGTTACATTGAGCTGGGTGAATATGAATGACAGTAACCTAAACCTGTCACTGTTACATTGAACTGGGTGAATATGAATGACAGTAACCTAAACCTGTCACTGTTACATTGAACTGGGTGAATATGAATGACAGTAACCTAAACCTATCACTGTTACATTGAACTGGGTGAATATGAATGACAGTAACCTAAACCTGTCACTGTTACATTGAACTGGGTGAATATGAATGACAGTAACCTAAACCTGTCACTGTTACATTGAACTGGGTGAATATGAATGACAGTAACCTAAACCTATCGCTGTTACATTGAACAGGTTACATTGAATGGAATATGAATGACAGTAACCTAAACCTGTCACTGTTACATTGAACTGGGTGAATATGAATGACAGTAACCTAAACCTGTCACTGTTACATTGAACTGGGTGAATATGAATGACAGTAACCTAAACCTGTCACTGTTACATTGAACTGGGTGAATATGAATGACAGTAACCCTAAACCTGTCACTGTTACATTGAACTGGGTGAATATGAATGACAGTAACCTAAACCTGTCACTGTTACATTGAACTGGGTGAATATGAATGACAGTAACCTAAACCTATCACTGTTACATTGAACTGGGTGAATATGAATGACAGTAACCTAAACCTATCACTGTTACATTGAACTGGGTGAATATGAATGACAGTAACCTAAACCTGTCACTGTTACATTGAACTGGGTGAATATGAATGACAGTAACCTAAACCTGTCACTGTTACATTGAACTGGGTGAATATGAATGACAGTAACCTAAACCTGTCACTGTTACATTGAACTGGGTGAATGGAATATGAATGACAGTAACCTAAACCTATCACTGTTACATTGAACTGGGTGAATATGAATGACAGTAACCTAAACCTATCGCTGTTACATTGAACTGGGTGAATATGAATGACAGTAACCTAAACCTGTCACTGTTACATTGAACTGGGTGAATATGAATGACAGTAACTTAAACCTGTCACTGTTACATTGAACTGGGTGAATGGAATATGAATGACAGTAACCTAAACCTATCACTGTTACATTGAACTGGGTGAATGGAATATGAATGACAGTAACCTAAACCCATCACTGTTACATTGAACTGGGTGAATATGAATGACAGTAACCTAAACCTATCACTGTTACATTGAACTGGGGTGAATATGAATGACAGTAACCTAAACCTATCACTGTTACATTGAACTGGGTGAATGGAATATGAACAGTAACCTAAACCTGTCACTGTTACATTGAACTGGGTGAATATGAATGACAGTAACCTAAACCTGTCACTGTTACATTGAACTGGGTGAATATGAATGACAGTAACCTAAACCTATCACTGTTACATTGAACTGGGTGAATATGAATGACAGTAACCTAAACCTGTCACTGTTACATTGAACTGGGTGAATATGAATGACAGTAACCTAAACCTATCGCTGTTACATTGAACTGGGTGAATATGAATGACAGTAACCTAAACCTATCACTGTTACATTGAACTGGGTGAATGGAATATGAATGACAGTAACCTAAACCTATCACTGTTACATTGAACTGGGTGAATATGAATGACAGTAACCTAAACCTGTCACTGTTACATTGAACTGGGTGAATATGAATGACAGTAATGACAGTAACCTAAACCTGTCACTGTTACATTGAACTGGGTGAATATGAATGACAGTAACCTAAACCTGTCACTGTTACATTGAACTGGGGTGAATATGAATGACAGTAACCTAAACCTGTCACTGTTACATTGAACTGGGTGAATATGAATGACAGTAACCTAAACCTGTCACTGTTACATTGAACTGGGTGAATATGAATGACAGTAACCTAAACCTGTCACTGTTACATTGAACTGGGTGAATATGAATGACAGTAACCTAAACCTGTCACTGTTACATTGAACTGGGTGAATATGAATGACAGTAACCTAAACCTGTCACTGTTACATTGAACTGGGTGAATATGAATGACAGTAACCTAAACCTGTCACTGTTACATTGAACTGGGTGAATATGAATGACAGTAACCTAAACCTGTCACTGTTACATTGAACTGGGTGAATATGAATGACAGTAACCTAAACCTGTCACTGTTACATTGAACTGGGTGAATATGAATGAATGACAGTAACCTAAACCTATCACTGTTACATTGAACTGGGTGAATATGAATGACAGTAACCTAAACCTGTCACTGTTACATTGAACTGGGTGAATATGAATGACAGTAACCTAAACCTGTCACTGTTACATTGAACTGGGTGAATATGAATGACAGTAACCTAAACCTATCACTGTTACATTGAACTGGTGAATATGAATGACAGTAACCTAAACCTGTCACTGTTACATTGAACTGGGTGAATATGAATGACAGTAACCTAAACCTGTCACTGTTACATTGAACTGGGTGAATATGAATGACAGTAACCTAAACCTGTCACTGTTACATTGAACTGGGTGAATATGAATGACAGTAACCTAAACCTGTCACTGTTACATTGAACTGGGTGAATATGAATGACAGTAACCTAAACCTGTCACTGTTACATTGAACTGGGTGAATATGAATGACAGTAACCTAAACCTATCACTGTTACATTGAACTGGGTGAATATGAATGACAGTAACCTAAACCTATCACTGTTACATTGAACTGGGTGAATATGAATGACAGTAACCTAAACCTGTCACTGTTACATTGAACTGGGTGAATATGAATGACAGTAACCTAAACCTGTCACTGTTACATTGAACTGGGTGAATATGAATGACAGTAACCTAAACCTGTCACTGTTACATTGAACTGGGTGAATATGAATGACAGTAACCTAAACCTATCACTGTTACATTGAACTGGGTGAATATGAATGACAGTAACCTAAACCCATCACTGTTACATTGAACTGGGTGAATATGAATGACAGTAACCTAAACCTGTCACTGTTACATTGAACTGGGTGAATATGAATGACAGTAACCTAAACATGTCACTGTTACATTGAACTGGGTGAATGGAATATGAATGACAGTAACCTAAACCTGTCACTGTTACATTGAACTGGGTGAATATGAATGACAGTAACCTAAACCCATCACTGTTCCATTGAACTGGGTGAATATGAATGACAGTAACCTAAACCTGTCACTGTTATATTGAACTGGGTGAATATGAATGACAGTAACCTAAACCTGTCACTGTTACATTGAGCTGGGTGAATATGAATGACAGTAACCTAAACCTATCACTGTTACATTGAACTGGGTGAATATGAATGACAGTAACCTAAACCTGTCACTGTTACATTGAACTGGGTGAATATGAATGACAGTAACCTAAACCTATCACTGTTACATTGAACTGGGTGAATGGAATATGAATGACAGTAACCTAAACCTATCACTGTTACATTGAACTGGGTGAATATGAATGACAGTAACCTAAACCTATCACTGTTACATTGAACTGGGTGAATGGAATATGAATGACAGTAACCTAAACCTATCACTGTTACATTGAACTGGGTGAATATGAATGACAGTAACCTAAACCTATCACTGTTACATTGAACTGGGTGAATATGAATGACAGTAACCTAAACCTATCACTGTTACATTGAACTGGGTGAATATGAATGACAGTAACCTAAACCTATCACTGTTACATTGAACTGGGTGAATATGAATGACAGTAACCTAAACCTATCACTGTTACATTGAACTGGGTGAATATGAATGACAGTAACCTAAACCTATCACTGTTACATTGAACTGGGTGAATATGAATGACAGTAACCTAAACCTATCACTGTTACATTGAACTGGGTGAATATGAATGACAGTAACCTAAACCTATCACTGTTACATTGAACTGGTGTGAATATGAATGACAGTAACCTAAACCTATCACTGTTACATTGAACTGGGTGAATATGAATGACAGTAACCTAAACCTATCACTGTTACATTGAACTGGGTGAATATGAATGACAGTAACCTAAACCTATCACTGTTACATTGAACTGGGTGAATATGAATGACAGTAACCTAAACCTATCACTGTTACATTGAACTGGGTGAATATGAATGACAGTAACCTAAACCTGTCACTGTTACATTGAACTGGGTGAATATGAATGACAGTAACCTAAACCTGTCACTGTTACATTGAACTGGGTGAATGGAATATGAATGACAGTAACCTAAACCTATCGCTGTTACATTGAACTGGGTGAATATGAATGACAGTAACCTAAACCTATCACTGTTACATTGAACTGGGTGAATATGAATGACAGTAACCTAAACCTATCACTGTTACATTGAACTGGGTGAATGGAATATGAATGACAGTAACCTAAACCTATCACTGTTACATTGAACTGGGTGAATATGAATGACAGTATCCTAAACCTATCACTGTTACATTGAACTGGGTGAATATGAATGACAGTAACCTAAACCTATCACTGTTACATTGAACTGGGTAAATGAATATGAATGACAGTAACCTAAACCTATCGCTGTTACATTGAACTGGGTGAATATGAATGACAGTAACCTAAACCTATCACTGTTACATTGAACTGGGTGAATATGAATGACAGTAACCTAAACCTGTCACTGTTACATTGAACTGGGTAACCTAAACCTGTGAATGGAATATGAATGACAGTAACCTAAACCTATCGCTGTTACATTGAACTGGGTGAATGGAATATGAATGACAGTAACCTAAACCTATCACTGTTACATTGAACTGGGTGAATGGAATATGAATGACAGTAACCTAAACCTATCGCTGTTACATTGAACTGGGTGAATATGAATGACAGTAACCTAAACCTATCACTGTTACATTGAACTGGGTGAATATGAATGACAGTAACCTAAACCTATCACTGTTACATTGAACTGGGTGAATATGAATGACAGTCATCCAATATGCTGTAATAGAAATAAGGCCATGTTCATTATTATTTTTTTTTTAATTGTCCTCCCTTAACTTAAATGGCACCAACCGCCACTGAGTCCCACAGTAGTGGCTTTAAAACCATCCTCATCACTCTTCCAACTATAATGTACCTGCCATGTTAGTTATCCAACCCTTTAAAACCACGTTAGTTATCCAACCCTTTAAAACCACGTTAGTTATCCAACCCTTTAAAACCACGTTAGTTATCCAACCCTTTAAAACCACGTTAGTTATCCAACCCTAACCCTTTAAAACCACGTTAGTTATCCAACCCTATAAAACCACGTTAGTTATCCAACCCTATAAAACCATGTTAGTTATCCAACCCTAACCCTTTAAAACCACGTTAGTTATCCAACCCTTTAAAACCACGTTAGTTATCCAACCCTAACCCTTTAAAACCACGTTAGTTATCCAACCCTTTAAAACCACGTTAGTTATCCAACCCTTTAAAACCACATTAGTTATCCAACCCTATAAAACCACGTTAGTTATCCAACCCTTTAAAACCACGTTAGTTATCCAACCCTTTAAAACCACGTTAGTTATCCAACCCTTTAAAACCACGTTAGTTATCCAACCCTTTAAAACCACGTTAGTTATCCAACCCTTTAAAACCACGTTAGTTATCCAACCCTTTAAAACCATCCTCGTCACCACTAACTCTGGAAGTACAATAACGAAACCTCAGGCTCTTCATTCTATATTTATTCACATGCTACGGACCAGAGCCATAGATTCAGCCTATACAATATAAGCCTATATATCTGTCACTCTCCTGTGTCAAATAAACACTAACATTGTAATTTTACAGTGTTGAAAAGCAACAAAAAAAACCGTCTAAACTTGAATCTACACAACGATTGATAAACAGAATCAGTACGTAAAACCTCCCAAAAAAACACCTTGAGAAATTACAAAAAAAAGGGGGGGTTACAAATATAATTTGATGACTGAGGACGAAAGAACGTTTGGAAACTAATTCTCATTTAGCTTGTCAGATGGTCTGTGTGGTTGGCTGTTAGCTCCTTATACCATTGTATTTACAGGTTTGCGTACCAAATGGCACTCTAATGAGAGGTGACCAGGGGAGGTGAGAGTTGACCAGGAGAGATGACCAGGAGAGGTGAGAGTTGACCAGGAGAGGTGACCAGGAGAGTTGAGAGAGGCGACCAGTAGAGGTGAGAGAGGTGACCAGGAGAGGTGAGAGGTGACCAGGAGAGGTGAGAGGTGACCAGGAGAGCTGACCAGGAGAGGTGAGAGGTGACCAGGAGAGGTGAGAGGTGACCAGGAGAGGTGACCAGGAGAGGTGACCAGGAGAGGTGACCAGGAGAGATGAGAGGTGACCAAGAGAGGTGAGAGGTGACCAGGAGAGATGAGAGGTGACCAGGAGAGGTGACCAGAAGAGGTGACCAGGAGAGGTGAGAGGTGACAAGGAGAGGTTAGAGGTGACCAGGAGAGGTGAGAGGTGACCAGGAGAGGTGAGAGGTGACTAGGAGAGGTGAGAGCTGACCAGGAGAGGTGAGAGGTGACCAGGAGAAATGAGAGGTGACCAGGAGAGGTGAGAGGTGACCAGGAGAGGTGAGAGGTGACCAGGAGAGGTGAGAGGTGACCAGGAGAGATGAGAGGTGACCAGGAGAGATGAGAGGTGACCAGGAGAGGTGAGAGGTGACTAGGAGAGGTGAGAGGTGACCAGGAGAGATGACCAGGAGAGGTGAGAGGTGACCAGGAGAGGTGAGAGGTGACCAGGAGAGGTGAGAGCTGACCAGGAGAGATGACCAGGAGAGGTGAGAGGTAACCAGGACAGGTGAGACACCTGGGCCAAATACTATAAAGATAATTATTACTTCAAACTGCTGCAGAAACAAGAAAGTATCACCTCCAACAGTATCTGATAGAACACAAAGCAGAGGATTGTCTATACACTGCTAACAGACACAAGTCAATGTGACAGGTGAAGCAAGGAAAGATTTAGTTCTTTAGAACCAAGATTATGCAGGATACAGAATGTCCAACGAGGGTTCTTAGAAGACAAGCTAGTTTCATAATTAATGAGCATGCATCCCAAATGACACCCCTATTCCTTATATAGTGCACTACTTTTAACCAGGTCTCTGGTCAAAAGTAGTGCACTATAAAGCAGTAGGGTGCCACGTGGGACTCACACAATGACTGATTGTAATGATTTCTTTAACAGTGATTTGTGAACATTGTTCAGAGGTTTTCATCCCTCTCCCGAGGCTGAGCTGAATCCTCCTGTTCGTCTGCTTGCTTGTTGTCTCCTTTTGTTCCATAAGAGCAACAAGACCCTTCCTCCTCCTCTATGGCCTCCAGAGAATCTGAAGCCTGGGGCTCACCTAGCGCCTGTTCCCCAGCTTCCTCCTTCCCATCCTGGGTGGCTGGGGCTGCCTCTCCTGTCTCCTCCTCCAGAACGTTGTCCTCTTTGGCCTGTTCTCTGTCCCTGTCATTGTCTCCAGTCTCTGTCAGAGTGTCTGGGTGAGACGGGGTGCTTCCCTGGGTCTCCTCGTCCCTCTCCCCGCCCTCCTCTGTCTGGTCAAACACCTGGTCCTCGGCCCCGTTCACCTGGGGGACGTCTTGGTTACCTTGGGACACAACCCCTCCCTCGGAGACTACGCCCTCCTCGACACACGACTGCCGGTGCTGCCGTGTGGGCGGACGCCTCTTGAAGGACAGCCGAACGCGACTCTACGAGAGAGAGACAGAGAGACAGAGAGAGAGAGAGGAAAAAAAACAGGAAAGACTGAGTGTTGTGCAACACACAATTGCTAATGAATAAAGTCGGGCTTTAGTAAGACTTGATTATCTTGAGCTTGGTTACAATCTGTTTTTCTATGATTTTGGCCTTCTGTACTTTAACACAACATCTTAGAAAGACAACCATTAGTCATGATATCGTATTCTATTAGGAACAAACTTAACACATTATGCATTTTAATGTGTTTAATTATGGATTCTGTTGCTAATTAGTTGTAATAATCTAACGAGACAAATAGAATAGTAGTAGTAGGGCACTAGATAAGAGTGACAGACCCTAGAGTAGTAGGGCACTAGAGGAGTAGGGCACTAGATAAGAGGGACAGACCCTAGAGGAGTAGGGCACTAGATAAGAGGGACAGACCCTAGAGGAGTAGGGCACTAGAGGAGTAGGGCACTAGATAAGAGTGACAGACCCTAGAGGCACTACATAAGGGCAGACTAGAGGAGTAGGGCACTAGATAAGAGGGACAGACCCTAGAGGAGTAGGGCACTAGATAAGAGTGACAGACCCTAGAGGAGTAGGGCACTAGAGGAGGGTAGGGAACTAGAGTAGTAGGGCACTAGGGCACTAGTAGGGCACTAGAGGAGTAGGGCACTAGATAAGAGGGACAGGCCCTGGAGGAGTAGGGTAGGGCACTAGATAAGAGGGACAGACCCTAGAGTAGTAGGGCACTAGATAAGAGTGACACACCCTAGAGGAGTAGGGCACTAGAGGAGTAGGGCACTAGATAGGGCACAGAGGAGTAGGGCACTAGATAAGAGGGACAGGCCCTGGAGGAGTAGGGCACATAGTGACAGGAATAGGGCACTAGATAAGAGGGACAGGCACTAGAGGAGTAGGGCACTAGAGGAGTAGGGCACTAGATAAGAGGGACAGACCCTAGAGTAGTAGGGCACTAGAGGAGTAGGCACTAGAGGCACTAGAGATAGTAGGGCACTAGATAAGAGGGACAGACCCTAGAGGAGTAGGGCACTAGATAAGAGGAAAGACAGTAGGGCACTAGAGGAGTAGGGCACTAGATAAGAGGGACAGACCCTAGAGGAGTAGGGCACTAGAGGAGTAGGGCACTAGATAAGAGTGACAGACCCTAGAGGAGTAGGGCACTAGATAAGAGGACAGACCCTAGAGGAGTAGGGCACTAGATAAGAGGGACAGACCCTAGAGGAGTAGGGCACTAGATAAGAGGGACAGACCCTAGAGGAGTAGGGCACTAGAGGAGTAGGGCACTAGAGGAGTAGGGCACTAGAGGAGTAGGGCACTAGATAAGAGGGACAGGCCCTGGAGGAGTAGGGCACTAGATAAGAGTGACAGACCCTAGAGTAGTAGGGCACTAGATAAGAGTGACAACCCTAGAGGAGACAGCACTAGAGGAGTAGGGCACTAGATAAGAGTGACATACCCTAGAGTAGTAGGGCACTAGAGGAATAGGGCATTAGATAAGAGGGACAGACCCTAGAGTAGTAGGGCACTAGAGGCAGTAGGGCACTAGATAAGAGGGACAGCCCCTAGAGGAGTAGGGCACTAGATAAGAGGGACAGGCCCTAGAGCAGTAGGGCACTAGAGGAGTAGGGCACTAGATAAGAGTGACAGGCCCTAAAGGAGTAGGGCACTAGATAATAGTGGCAGACCCTAGAGGAGTAGGGCACTAGATAAGAGGGACAGACCCTAGAGGAGTAGGGCACTAGATAAGAGTGACAGACCCTAGAGGAGTAGGGCACTAGAGGAGTAGGGCACTAGATAAGAGGGACAGACCCTAGAGGAGTAGGGCACTAGATAAGAGTGACAGACCCTAGAGGAGTAGGGAACTAGAGGAGTAGGGCACTAGAGGAGTAGGGCACTAGAGGAGTAGGGCACTAGATAAGAGGGACAGGCCCTGGAGGAGTAGGGCACTACATAAGAGTGACAGACCCTAGAGTAGTAGGGCACTAGATAAGAGTGACACACCCTAGAGGAGTAGGGCACTAGAGGAGTAGGGCACTAGATAAGAGGGACAGACCCTAGAGTAGTAGGGCACTAGAGGAGTAGGGCACTAGAGGAATAGGGCATTAGATAAGAGGGACAGGCACTAGTGTAGTAGGGCACTTTGGATTTTAGGGCACTAGATAAGAGTGACAGACCCTAGAGGAGTAGGGCACTAGATAAGAGGACAGACCCTAGAGTAGTAGGGCATATTGGAGTAGGGCACTAGATAAGAGGGACAGACCCTAGAGTAGTAGGGCACTAGAGGAGTAGGGCACTAGATAAGAGTGACAGACCCTAGAGGAGTAGGGCACTAGATAAGAGGGACAGACCCTAGAGTAGTAGGGCACTAGAGGAGTAGGGCACTAGATAAGAGGACAGACCCTAGAGGAGTAGGGCACTAGAGGAGTAGGGCACTAGATAAGAGTGACAGACCCTAGACAGAGGGCACTAGAGGAGTAGGGCA
Source organism: Oncorhynchus keta (assembly GCF_023373465.1). Taxonomy (NCBI): domain Eukaryota; kingdom Metazoa; phylum Chordata; class Actinopteri; order Salmoniformes; family Salmonidae; genus Oncorhynchus; species Oncorhynchus keta. The sequence goes on along the minus strand of NC_068438.1, from coordinate 52,737,649 downwards.
CAGATAAGAGGACAGACCCTAGAGGAGTAGGGCACTAGATTCCTAGGGCACTAGAGGGAGGGCACTAGAGGGCTAGGGCACTAGATAAGACCAGGCCCTGGACAGATTCCTAAGAGTGACAGACCCTAGAGTAGTAGGGCACTAGATTGACCACCCTAGACAGAGGGCACTAGAGGAGTAGGGCACAGATACAGAGGGACATACCCCTAGAGTAGTAGGGCACTAGAGGAATAGGGCATTAGATAAGAGGACCACGCTAGACAGTAGGGCACTAGAGGAGCTACAGGGCACTAGATAAGAGTGACAGACCCTAGAGGAGTAGGGCACTAGATAAGAGGACAGACCCTAGAGTAGTAGGGCACTAGAGGAGTAGGGCACTAGAGGAGTAGGGCACTAGATAAGAGGGACAGACCCTAGAGTAGTAGGGCACTAGATAAGAGTGACAGGCCCTGGAGGAGTAGGGCACTAGAGGAGTAGGGCACTAGAGGAGTAGGGCACTAGAGGAGTAGGGCACTAGATAAGAGGGACAGACCCTAGAGGAGTAGGGCACTAGATAAGAGGGACAGGCCCTGGAGGAGTAGGGCACTAGATAAGAGGGACAGCCCCTAGATGAGTAGGGCACTAGATAAGAGTGACAGCCCCTAGAGGAGTAGGGCACTAGAGGAGTAGGGCACTAGATAAGAGTGACAGCCCCTAGAGGAGTAGGGCACTAGATAAGAGTGACAGACCCTAGAGTAGTAGGGCACTAGAGGAGTAGATAAGAGTGACAGACCCTAGAGTAGTAGGGCACTAGATAAGAGTGACACACCCTAGAGGAGTAGAACACCTGATAAGAGTGACACACCCTAGAGGAGTAGGGCACTAGGTAAGAGTGACAGACCCAGAGTCCATAGGTGTCAAATAACTAGATAAGAGGTTGGCTCAGGCACTAGAAAGTAGGGCACTAGATAAGACTGAAAGATTCCAAAAAGGGTAGGGCCAATCATGGCACACCCTAGAGGAGTAGGGCAAAGATTCCAAAAAGGGACAGACCCATTTCAGGTAGGGCACTAAATAAGAGGGAAAGATTCCAAAGAGGAGCCAATCATTTCAGGTAGGGCACTAGATAAGTGGGAAAGACCCAAAAGGAGTAGGGCAATCATTTCAGGTAGGGCACAAGATAAGAGGACAGATTCCAAAAGGAGTAGGGCACTAGATTTCAGGTCATGCGATAAGATGAAAGATTCCAACAAAGGAGCCAATGTTTTTCATTTCACAGGTTTCCTCGCCAAGTTAGATTGAAAGATTGGATTTTGGATCCCCAATCATTAGCCTCAGTTGCTGTGCACTAGCTGTTGTCATCGGATTGTATTGTAAGGAGCCAATCATTTCAGGTCCGGAGGCGACAGTTGAAAACCCTTGCTAATCCTGGAGCAATAGAGGACATTTCAGGCTGCTTCCGACCGTTGACAGATTCCTGGAGCTACAGGACACTACAAGGCTGCTTCCGACCGTTGACAGATTCCTGGAGCCAGGATCATTTCAGGTGCTTCCGATAGTTGAAAGATTCCTGGAGCCAGGATCATTTCAGGGCTGCTTCCGACCAGTTGACAGATTCCTGGAGCTACAATCATTTCAGGTCTGCTTCCGATAGTTGACAGATTCCTGGAGCTACAATCATTTCAGGGCTGCTTCCGATAGTTGACAGATTCCGGGAGCCAATCATTTCAGGTGCTTCCGACCGTTGAAAGATTCCGGGAGCTACAGGATCATTTACAGGGCTGCTTCCGACCGCTTGAAAGATTCCAAAAAGGGAGCCAATCATTTCAGGGCTGCTTCCGACCACTTGAAAGATTCCAAAAAGGAGCTACAGGACATTACAGGGCTGCTTCCGATAGTTGACAGATTCCGGGAAAGGAGCCAATCATAGTCCATGTGGTGTCAAACAACATGAGGAGGGTTCCAAAAAGGAGTCTGAAAATCATTTCTAAGGAACTGATTCTTGCAGTTGAAAGATTCCAAAAAGGAGCCAATCATTTCAGGTCCGGTACGATAGTTGAAAGATTCCAAAAAGGAGCCAATCATTTCAGGTCCGGTACGATAGTTGAAAGATTCCAAAAAGGAGCCAATCATTTCAGGTCCGATACGATAGTTGAAAGATTCCAAAAAGGAGCCAATCATTTCAGGTCCGGTACGATAGTTGAAAGATTCCAAAAGGAGCCAATCATTTCAGGTCCGGTACGATAGTTGAAAGATTCCAAAAAGGAGCCAATCATTACAGGTCCGGTACGATAGTTGAAAGATTCCAAAAAGGAGCCAATCATTTCAGGTCGTACGATAGTTGAAAGATTCCAAAAAGGAGCCAATCATTTCAGGTCCGGTACGATAGTTGAAAGATTCCAAAAAGGAGCCAATCATTTCAGGTCCGGTACGATAGTTGAAAGATTCCAAAAAGGAGCCAATCATTTCAGGTCCGGTACGATAGTTGAAAGATTCCAAAAAGGAGCCAATCATTTCAGGTCCGGTACGATAGTTGAAAGATTCCAAAAAGGAGCCAATCATTTCAGGTCCGGTTCGATAGTTGAAAGATTCAGTGTGAAAGTTTGGATACATCTGCTCCTTATTCTACATTGTAGAATAATAGTGAAGACATCAACACTATGAAATAACACATATGGAATCATGTAGTAACCAAAAAAAAAAAAGTGTTAAACAAATATACATATATTTTATATTTGAGATTCTTCAAATTAGCCACCCTTTGCCTTCAACCAGCTTGATGAGGTAGAGCACCTGGAATGCATTTCAATTAACAGGTGTGCCTTGTTAAAAGTTAATTTGTGGAATTTATTTTCTTCTTAATGCGTTTGAGCCAATCAGTTGTGTTGTGACCAGATAGGGGTGGTATACAGAAGATTGTCCTGTTTGGTAAAAGAACAACTCCATATTATGGCAAGAACAGCTCAAATAAGTAAAGAGAAATGACAGCCTATCATTACTTTAAGACTTGAAGGTCAGTGCATTCCTCCTGCCTACTTTGAAGAATCTAAAATATATTTTGATTTGTTTAACACTTTTTTGGTTACTACATGACTCCATATGTGTTATTTCATAGTTTTGAGTTCTTCGCTATTATTCGACAATGTACAAAATAGTAAAAATAAAGAAAAACCCTTGAATGAGTAGGTGTGGTCAAACTTTTGACTAGTAACATTTTGGAAGCCACAATCTATCTGCAATATTAAAGCTGATCTACCCCTTACATTTTTTAAAAATAAAGAAATGATGGAGGAGAGAGAAGGAATTGAGGAGGAGAGAGAAGGAATTAGGGAGGAGAAGGAGGAGGAGGAGAGAGAAGGAACGGAGGAGGAGGAGGATGAAGGAATGGAAGAGGAGGAGGGAGGGTGATGGAATGGAGCCTCCCATGGAAGAGGAGGAGGGAGGGAGACAGAATAGAGGAGGAGGAGGAGGAGGAGGAGGAGGAGGAGGAGGGAAGGAGACAGAATGGAGAAGGAGGAGGAGGGAGGGAGACGGGATGGAGGAGTAGGAGGAGGAGGAGGAGGGAAGCAGACGGAATGGAGAAGGAGGAGGGAGGGAGAAGGGATGGAGGAAGAGGGAGGGAGATGGAATGGAGGGGGAGGACGGAGAAAGAATGGAGGAGGAGGAGGAGGAGGAGGAGGGAGGGAGACGGAATGGAGGAGGAGGAGGAGGGAGGGAGACGGAATGGAGGAGGAGGGAGGGAGATGGAATGGAGGAGGAGGGAGGGAGACGGAATGGAGGAGGAGGGAGGGAGATGGAATGGAGGAGGAGGGAGGGAGGGAGACGGAATAGAGGAGGAGGAGGAGGAGGAGGAGGAAAGGAGAAGGAGGAGGAGGGAGGGAGACGGGATGGAGGAAGAGGGAGGGAGATGGAATGGAGGAGGACGGAGAAAGAATGGAGGAGGAGGAGGAGGAGGGAGGGAGACAGAATGGAGGAGGAGGAGGAGGAGGAGGAGGGGGACGGAATGGAGGAGGAGGAGGAGGAGGGAGGGAGACGGAATGGAGGAGGAGGGAGGGAGATGGAATGGAGGAGGAGGGAGGGAGATGGAATGGAGGAGGAGGAGGAGGGAGAAGGAATGGAAGAGGAAGAGGAGGGGGGTGAAGGAACGGAGGAGAAGGAGGGAGAAGTAATGGAGGAGGAGGAAGGGGAGGAGGGAGGGAGACGGAATAGAGGAAAAGGAGGAGGAGGGAGGGAGGGAGACGGAATAGAGGAAAAGGAGGAGGAGGGAGGGAGGGAGACAGAATAGAGGAAAAGGAGGAGGGGGGAGGGAGGGAGACGGAATAGAGGAAAAGGAGGAGGAGGGAGGGAGGGAGACGGAATAGAGGAGGAGGAGGGAGAAAGAATGGAGGAGGAGGGGGGAGAAGGAATGTAAGATGAGGAGGAGGTAGGGAGACGGAATGAAGGATAAGGAGGGAGAGGGAATGGAAGAGGAGGAGGAGGAGGGAGAAGGAATGGAGGAGTAGGAGGAGGGAGGGAGACGGAATGGAGGAGGGGGAGGGAAAGGAGACTGAATGGAGGAGAAGGAGGGAGAGGGAATGGAGGAGGAGGAGGAGGAGGGAGAAGGAATGGAGGAGTAGGAGGAGGGAGGGAGACGGAATGGAGGAGGGGGAGGGAAAGGAGACTGAATGGAGGAGAAGGAGGGAGAGGGAATGGAGGAGGAGGAGAAGGAGGGAGAAGGAATGGAGGAGTAGGAGGAGGGAGGGAGACGGAATGGAGGAGGGGGAGGGAAAGGAGACTGAATGGAGGAGGGAGGGAGGAGGAGTAGGCTAAGTGGATAACACCTTCAATCCCCCTGGTCTCTGCGCTGAGCCACTGCAGGAGGCCTGATCCTGGGCTTACAGAGCATAGAAATAGAATCTATAGAAGGGGCTTAGAACGTCTAACCCTGGCAATTTGACTCGAATAAGGAGGCCCATTCTCTAGATTATATTTCTATGTTACAGAGGGCCTATTTTAGGACGGCAGGACACACAGCTAGGGACACGTGTCACCAGGGGGAGAGGGAATAAGTGGCCTGGAGTGATGTCACAGCTCACGTACAGGAGATGACGTGAGAGACCAAGACCACGAGGCTTCCACTGACTGACGTAGGACCAACCAATCAAATCAAAGTTTTATTTGTCACGTGCACTGAATACAACAGGTGTAGTAGACCTTACAGTGAAATACTTACTTACAGGCTCTAACCAACAGTGCAAAAAAGGTATTAGGTGAACAATAGGTAAGTAAAGAAATAAAACAACAGTAAAAAGACAGGCTATATACAGTAGAGAGGGTATATACAGTAGAGAGGCTATATACAGTAGAGAGGCTATATACAGTAGAGAGGCTATATACAGTAGAGAGGTTATATACAGTAGAGAGTATATATACAGTAGAGAGGCTATATACAGTAGAGAGGTTATATACAGTAGAGGTTATATACAGTAGAGAGGCTATATACAGTAGAGAGGTTATATACAGTAGAGAGGTTATATACAGTAGAGAGGCTATATACAGTAGAGAGGTTATATACAGTAGAGAGGCTATATACAGTAGAGAGGTTATATACAGTAGAGAGGTTATATACAGTAGAGAGGCTATATACAGTAGAGAGGCTATATACAGTAGAGAGGTTATATACAGTAGAGAGGCTATATACAGTAGAGAGGCTATATACAGTACATTTACATTTACATTTAAGTAATTTAGCAGACGCTCTTATCCAGAGAGGTTATATACAGTAGAGAGGCTATATACAGTAGAGAGGCTATATACATTAGAGAGGCTATATACAGTAGTGAGGCTATATACAGTAGTGAGGCTATATACAGTAGAGAGGTTATATACAGTAGAGAGGTTATATACAGTAGTGAGGCTATATACAGTAGAGAGGCTATATACAGTAGGGAGGCTATATACAGTAGAGAGGCTATATACAGTAGTGAGGCTATATACAGTAGAGAGGCTATATACAGTAGTGAGGCTATATACAGTAGAGAGGCTATATACAGTAGGGAGGCTATATACAGTAGAGAGGCTATATACAGTAGTGAGGCTATATACAGTAGAGAGGCTATATACAGTAGTGAGGCTATCTACAGTAGTGAGGTTTTATACAGTAGAGGCTATATACAGTAGAGAGGCTATATACAGTATAGAGGCTCTATACAGTAGAGAGGTTATATACAGTAGAGAGGCTCTATACAGTAGAGAGGTTATATACAATAGAGAGGCTATATACAGTAGAGAGGCTATATACAGTAGTGAGGCTATATACAGTAGAGAGGTTATATACAGTAGAGAGGCTATATACAGTAGGGAGGCTATATACAGTAGAGAGGTTATATACAGTAGGGAGGCTATATACAGTAGAGAGGTTATATACAATAGAGAGGCTATATACAGTAGGGAGGCTATATACAGTAGAGGCTATATACAGTAGAGAGGTTATATACAGTAGGGAGGCTATATACAGTAGGGAGGCTATATACAGTAGAGAGGCTCTATACAGTACAGAGGCTATATACAGTAGAGAGGCTATATACAGTAGAGAGGCTACATACAGACACCTGTTAGTCGGGCTGATTGAGGTAGTATATACAGACACCTGTTAGTCAGGCTGATTGAGGTAGTATATACAGACACCTGTTAGTCAGGCTGATTGAGGTAGTATGTACATGTAGCTATATACAGACACCTGTTAGTCAGGCTGATTGAGGTAGTATGTACATGTAGCTATATACAGACACCTGTTAGTCAGGCTGATTGAGGTAGTATGTACATGTAGCTATATACAGACACCTGTTAGTCAGGCTGATTGAGGTAGTATGTACACGTAGATATGGTTAAAGTGACTATGCATATATGATGAACAGAGAGTAGCAGCAGTATAGGTTACTATACAATATCAGTCTACTGCTGTAGGTTACTATACAATATCAGTCTACTGCTGTAGGTTACTATACAATATCAGTCTACTGCTGTAGGTTACTATACAATATCAGTCTACTGCTGTAGGTTACAATACAGCTACAATTTCAAATATCAAACCTGAACCAACATCAATGATATACTACACAGTACACCAAGCCACAAAGACCTGCTGTTGCCATGACATCGACTGATCAGGTGAGTCCAGCTGAAGGCTATGATCCCTTATTGATGTCACTTGTTAAATCCACTTCTATCAGCGTATATGAAGGGGAGGAGACGGGTTAAAGAAGGGAGAATATATTTAAACAGGGTACGGTAGTAGGTGCACCAGTTTGTGTCAAGAACTGCAACGCTGCTGGGTTTTTCACA
>NC_068438.1:52677847-52727847 GCF_023373465.1 Oncorhynchus keta | reverse complement strand
CATAGACACTCTTCCTATTCACATAAAATCTGGCCCACTCCTCTATTCACATAGACACTGACCCACTCCTCTATTCACATAGACACTGACCCACTCCTCTATTCACATAGACACTGACCCACTCCTCTATTCACATAGACACTCTTCCTATTCACATAAAATCTGGCCCACTCCTCTATTCACATAGACACTGACCCACTCCTCTATTCACATAGACACTGACCCACTCCTCTATTCACATAGACACTGACCCACTCCTCTATTCATGTAGACACTGACCCACTCCTCCTATTCACATAGACACTGACCCACTCCTCTATTCACATAGACACTGACCCACTCCTCTATTCACATAGACACTCTTCCTATTCACATAAAATCTGGCCCACTCCTCTATTCACATAGACACTGACCCACTCCTCTATTCACATAGACACTGACCCACTCCTCTATTCACATAGACACTGACCCACTCCTCTATTCACATAGACACTGACCCACTCCTCTATTCACACAGACACTCTTCCTATTCACATATAATCTGGCCCACTCCTTTATTCACATAAAATCTGGCCCACTCCTCTATTCACATAGACACTGACCCACTCCTCTATTCACATAGACACTGACCCACTCCTCCTATTCACATAGACACTGACCCACTCCTCTATTCACATAGACACTGACCCACTCCTCTATTCACATAGACACTGACCCACTCCTCTATTCACATAGACACTGACCCACTCCTCTATTCACACAGACACTGACCCACTCCTCTATTCACGTAGACACTGACCCACTCCTCCTATTCACATAGACACTGACCCACTCCTCTATTCACATAGACACTGACCCACTCCTCTATTCACATAGACACTGACCCACTCCTCTATTCACATAGACACTGACCCACTCCTCTATTCACATAGACACTCTTCCTATTCACATATAATCTGGCCCACTCCTCCTATTCACATAGAATTTGGCCCACTCCTCCTATTCACATAGAATCTGGCCCACTCCTCCTATTCACATAGAATCTGGCCCACTCCTCCTATTCACATAGAATTTGGCCCACTCCTCCTATTCACATAGAATCTGGCCCCTCCTCCTATTCACATAGAATCTGGCCCCTCCTCCTATTCACATAGACACTGACCCACTCCTCTATTCACATAGACACTGACCCACTCCTCTATTCACATAGACACTGACCCACTCCTCTATTCACGTAGACACTGACCCACTCCTCCAATTCACATAGACACTGACCCACTCCTCTATTCACATAGACACTGACCCACTCCTCTATTCACACAGACACTCTTCCTATTCACATATAATCTGGCCCACTCCTTTCTTCACATAGAATCTGGCCCACTCCTCTATTCACATAGACACTGACCCACTCCTCCTATTCACATAGAATTTGGCCCACTCCTCCTATTCACATAGACACTGACCCACTCCTCTATTCACATAGACACTGACCCACTCCTCCTATTCACACAGACACTGACCCACTCCTCCTATTCACATAGACACTGACCCACTCCTCTATTCACATAGACACTGACCCACTCCTCCTATTCACATAGACACTGACCCACTCCTCTATTCACAGACACTGACCCACTCCTCCTATTCACATAGACACTGACCCACTCCTCTATTCACATATAATCTGGCCCCTCCTCTATTCACATAGACACTGACCCACTCCACTATTCACAGACACTGACCCACTCCACTATTCACATAGACACTGACCCACTCCTCCTATTCACACAGACACTGACCCACTCCTCCTATTCACATATAATCTGGCCCACTCCTCTATTCACATAGACACTGACCCACTCCTCCTATTCACATAGACACTGACCCACTCCTCTATTCACATAGACACTGACCCACTCCTCTATTCACAGACACTGACCCACTCCTCCTATTCACATAGACACTGACCCACTCCTCCTATTCACATAGACACTGACCCATTCCTCTATTCACATAGACACTGACCCACTCCTCCTATTCACATAGACACTGACCCACTCCTCCTATTCACATAGACACTGACCCACTCCTCTATTCACATAGACACTGACCCACTCCTCCTATTCACATAGACACTGACCCACTCCTCCTATTCACATAGACACTGACCCATACCTCTATTCACATAGACACTGACCCACTCCTCCTATTCACATAGACACTGACCCACTCCTCTATTCACATAGACACTGACCCACTCCTCCTATTCACATAGACACTGACCCACTCCTCTATTCACATAGACACTGACCCACTCCTCCTATTCACATAGACACTGACCCACTCCTCTATTCACATAGACACTGACCCACTCCTCTATTCACAGACACTGACCCACTCCTCTATTCACATAGACACTGACCCACTCCACTATTCACAGACACTGACCCACTCCTCTATTCACATAGACACTGACCCACTCCACTATTCACAGACACTGACCCACTCCACTATTCACATAGACACTGACCCACTCCTCCTATTCACACAGACACTGACCCACTCCTCCTATTCACATATAATCTGGCCCACTCCTCTATTCACATAGACACTGACCCACTCCTCTATTCACATAGACACTGACCCACTCCTCTATTCACAGACACTGACCCACTCCTCTATTCACATAGACACTGACCCACTCCACTATTCACAGACACTGACCCACTCCTCTATTCACATAGACACTGACCCACTCCACTATTCACAGACACTGACCCACTCCACTATTCACATAGACACTGACCCACTCCTCCTATTCACACAGACAATGACCCACTCCTCCTATTCACATAAAATCTGGCCCACTCCTCTATTCACATAGACACTGACCCACTCCTCTATTCACAGACACTGACCCACTCCTCTATTCACATAGACACTGACCCACTCCACTATTCACAGACACTGACCCACTCCACTATTCACATAGACACTGACCCACTCCTCCTATTCACACAGACACTGACCCACTCCTCCTATTCACATATAATCTGGCCCACTCCTCTATTCACATAGACACTGACCCACTCCTCCTATTCACATAGACACTGACCCACTCTTCCTATTCACATAGACACTGACCCACTCCTCCTATTCACATAGACACTGACCCACTCCTCTATTCACATAGACACTGACCCACTCCTCCTATTCACATATACACTGACCCACTCTTCCTATTCACATAAAATCTGGCCCACTCCTCTATTCACATAGACACTGACCCACTCCTCTATTCACAGACACTGACCCACTCCTCTATTCACATAGACACTGACCCACTCCACTATTCACAGACACTGACCCACTCCACTATTCACATAGACACTGACCCACTCCTCCTATTCACACAGACACTGACCCACTCCTCCTATTCACATAGACACTGACCCACTCCTCCTATTCACATAGACACTGACACACTCCTCTATTCACATAGACACTGACCCACTCCTCTATTCACACAGACACTGACCCACTCCTCCTATTCACATAGACACTGACCCACTCCTCTATTCACGTAGACACTGACCCACTCCTCTATTCACATAGACACTGACCCACTCCTCTATTCACATAGACACTGACCCACTCCTCTATTCACATAGACACTCTTCCTATTCACATAAAATCTGGCCCACTCCTCTATTCACATAGACACTGACCCACTCCTCTATTCACATAGACACTGACCCACTCCTCTATTCACATAGACACTGACCCACTCCTCTATTCACATAGACACTCTTCCTATTCACATAAAATCTGGCCCACTCCTCTATTCACATAGACACTGACCCACTCCTCTATTCACATAGACACTGACCCACTCCTCTATTCACATAGACACTGACCCACTCCTCTATTCATGTAGACACTGACCCACTCCTCCTATTCACATAGACACTGACCCACTCCTCTATTCACATAGACACTGACCCACTCCTCTATTCACATAGACACTCTTCCTATTCACATAAAATCTGGCCCCTCCTCTATTCACATAGACACTGCCCCACTCCTCTATTCACATAGACACTGACCCACTCCTCTATTCACATAGACACTGACCCACTCCTCTATTCACATAGACACTGACCCACTCCTCTATTCACACAGACACTCTTCCTATTCACATATAATCTGGCCCACTCCTTTATTCACATAAAATCTGGCCCACTCCTCTATTCACATAGACACTGACCCACTCCTCTATTCACATAGACACTGACCCACTCCTCCTATTCACATAGACACTGACCCACTCCTCTATTCACATAGACACTGACCCACTCCTCTATTCACATAGACACTGACCCACTCCTCCTATTCACATAGACACTGACCCACTCCTCTATTCACACAGACACTGACCCACTCCTCTATTCACATAGACACTGACCCACTCCTCCTATTCACAGACACTGACCCACTCCTCTATTCACATAGACACTGACCCACTCCTCTATTCACACAGACACTGACCCACTCCTCTATTCACGTAGACACTGACCCCTCCTCCTATTCACATAGACACTGACCCACTCCTCTATTCACATAGACACTGACCCACTCCTCTATTCACATAGACACTGACCCACTCCTCTATTCACATAGACACTGACCCACTCCTCTATTCACATAGACACTCTTCCTATTCACATATAATCTGGCCCACTCCTCCTATTCACATAGAATTTGGCCCACTCCTCCTATTCACATAGAATCTGGCCCACTCCTCCTATTCACATAGAATCTGGCCCACTCCTCCTATTCACATAGAATTTGGCCCACTCCTCCTATTCACATAGAATCTGGCCCACTCCTCCTATTCACATAGAATCTGGCCCACTCCTCCTATTCACATAGACACTGACCCACTCCTCTATTCACATAGACACTGACCCACTCCTCTATTCACATAGACACTGACCCACTCCTCTATTCACGTAGACACTGACCCACTCCTCCAATTCACATAGACACTGACCCACTCCTCTATTCACATAGACACTGACCCACTCCTCTATTCACACAGACACTCTTCCTATTCACATATAATCTGGCCCACTCCTTTCTTCACATAGAATCTGGCCCACTCCTCTATTCACATAGACACTGACCCACTCCTCCTATTCACATAGAATTTGGCCCACTCCTCCTATTCACATAGACACTGACCCACTCCTCTATTCACATAGACACTGACCCACTCCTCCTATTCACACAGACACTGACCCACTCCTCCTATTCACATAGACACTGACCCACTCCTCTATTCACATAGACACTGACCCACTCCTCCTATTCACATAGACACTGACCCACTCCTCTATTCACAGACACTGACCCACTCCTCCTATTCACATAGACACTGACCCACTCCTCTATTCACATATAATCTGGCCCACTCCTCTATTCACATAGACACTGACCCACTCCACTATTCACAGACACTGACCCACTCCACTATTCACATAGACACTGACCCACTCCTCCTATTCACACAGACACTGACCCACTCCTCCTATTCACATATAATCTGGCCCACTCCTCTATTCACATAGACACTGACCCACTCCTCCTATTCACATAGACACTGACCCACTCCTCTATTCACATAGACACTGACCCACTCCTCTATTCACAGACACTGACCCACTCCTCCTATTCACATAGACACTGACCCACTCCTCCTATTCACATAGACACTGACCCATTCCTCTATTCACATAGACACTGACCCACTCCTCCTATTCACATAGACACTGACCCACTCCTCCTATTCACATAGACACTGACCCACTCCTCTATTCACATAGACACTGACCCACTCCTCCTATTCACATAGACACTGACCCACTCCTCCTATTCACATAGACACTGACCCATACCTCTATTCACATAGACACTGACCCACTCCTCCTATTCACATAGACACTGACCCACTCCTCTATTCACATAGACACTGACCCACTCCTCCTATTCACATAGACACTGACCCACTCCTCTATTCACATAGACACTGACCCACTCCTCCTATTCACATAGACACTGACCCACTCCTCTATTCACATAGACACTGACCCACTCCTCTATTCACAGACACTGACCCACTCCTCTATTCACATAGACACTGACCCACTCCACTATTCACAGACACTGACCCACTCCTCTATTCACATAGACACTGACCCACTCCACTATTCACAGACACTGACCCACTCCACTATTCACATAGACACTGACCCACTCCTCCTATTCACACAGACACTGACCCACTCCTCCTATTCACATATAATCTGGCCCCTCCTCTATTCACATAGACACTGACCCACTCCTCTATTCACATAGACACTGACCCACTCCTCTATTCACAGACACTGACCCACTCCTCTATTCACATAGACACTGACCCACTCCACTATTCACAGACACTGACCCACTCCTCTATTCACATAGACACTGACCCACTCCACTATTCACAGACACTGACCCACTCCACTATTCACATAGACACTGACCCACTCCTCCTATTCACACAGACACTGACCCACTCCTCCTATTCACATAAAATCTGGCCCACTCCTCTATTCACATAGACACTGACCCACTCCTCTATTCACAGACACTGACCCACTCCTCTATTCACATAGACACTGACCCACTCCACTATTCACAGACACTGACCCACTCCACTATTCACATAGACACTGACCCACTCCTCCTATTCACACAGACACTGACCCACTCCTCCTATTCACATATAATCTGGCCCACTCCTCTATTCACATAGACACTGACCCACTCCTCCTATTCACATAGACACTGACCCACTCTTCCTATTCACATAGACACTGACCCACTCCTCCTATTCACATAGACACTGACCCACTCCTCTATTCACATAGACACTGACCCACTCCTCCTATTCACATATACACTGACCCACTCTTCCTATTCACATAAAATCTGGCCCACTCCTCTATTCACATCAAATCTGGCCCACTCCTCTATTCACATAAAATCTGGCCCACTCCTCTATTCACATAACATCTGGCCCACTCTATTCCCCCAGAAAAGCTGTGTTGGCACCAAGCAGATTTTTACCTGAGTCATAGAACAGGACAGAGAGAGAGACATAGACAGATACAGAGAGAGACAGAGACAGAGACAGATACAGATACAGAGAGAGACAGAGACAGAGACAGAGACAGAGACAGATAGAGAGACAGATACAGAGACAGATACAGAGACAGAGACAGAGACAGATACAGATACAGATACAGAGACAGAGATACAGATACAGATACAGATACAGAGACAGATACAGATACAGATACAGAGACAGATACAGATACAGATACAGATACAGAGACAGAGACAGATACAGAGACAGATACAGATACAGAGACATAGACAGATAGAGAGAGAGACAGAGACAGATACAGAGACAGAGACAGACAGAGACAGATACAGATACAGAGACAGAGAGAGACAGAGACAGATACAGAGACAGAGACAGATACAGAGACAGAGACAGATACAGAGAGAGACAGAGACAGATACAGAGACAGAGACAGACAGAGACAGATACAGAGACAGAGACAGAGACAGAGACAGAGACAGATACAGAGATACAGAGACAGAGACAGAGACAGAGACAGAGACAGAGACAGATACAGAGACAGAGACAGAGACAGAGACAGAGACAGAGACAGAGACAGATACAGAGACAGAGACAGAGACAGAGACAGAGACAGAGACAGAGACAGAGACAGAGACAGATACAGATACAGATACAGATACAGAGATACAGATACAGATACAGATACAGATACAGATACAGATACAGATACAGAGACAGAGACAGAGACAGAGACAGAGACAGAGACAGAGACGGATACAGAGACAGAGACAGAGACAGAGACAGAGACAGATACAGAGACAGAGACAGAGACAGAGACAGATACAGATACAGATACAGATACAGATACAGATACAGATACAGATAGAGAGACAGATACAGAGACAGAGACAGAGACAGAGACAGAGACAGATACAGAGACAGAGACATATACAGATACAGATACAGATAGAGAGACAGAGACAGAGACAGAGACAGAGACAGATAGAGAGACAGAGACAGAGACAGATTCAGATAGAGATACAGATAGAGATAGAGATAGAGATACAGATAGAGATACAGATAGAGATACAGAGACAGATACAGATAGAGATACAGATAGAGATACAGATAGAGATACAGATAGAGATACAGAGACAGAGACAGAGACAGATACAGATACAGATACAGATAGAGATAGAGATACATATAGAGATACAGATAGAGATACAGATACAGATAGAGATACAGAGACAGAGACAGAGACAGAGACAGAGACAGATACAGATACAGATAGAGATAGAGATACATATAGAGATACAGATAGAGATACAGATAGAGATACAGAGACAGAGACAGAGACAGAGACAGATACAGATACAGAGACAGATACAGAGACAGATACAGATACAGATACAGATACAGATACAGAGACAGAGACAGATACAGATACAGATACAGATACAGATACAGATACAGATACAGAGACAGAGACAGAGACAGAGACAGATACAGATACAGATACAGATACAGATAGAGATACAGATAGAGATACAGATAGAGATACAGATACAGAGACAGAGACAGAGACAGATACAGAGACAGAGACAGAGACAGATACAGAGACAGAGACAGAGACAGAGACAGATACAGATACATATAGAGATACAGATAGAGATACAGATAGAGATACAGAGACAGATACAGAGACAGATACAGAGACAGATACAGAGACAGAGACAGATACAGAGACAGAGACAGAGACAGAGACAGATACAGATACAGATACAGATACAGATACAGATACAGATACAGAGACAGAGACAGAGACAGAGACAGATACAGAGACAGAGACAGAGACAGAGACAGATACAGAGACAGAGACAGAGACAGATACAGATACATATAGAGATACAGATAGAGATACAGATAGAGATACAGAGACAGATACAGAGACAGAGACAGAGACAGAGACAGATACAGAGACAGAGACAGATACAGATACAGATACAGATACAGATACAGATACAGAGACAGAGACAGAGACAGAGACAGAGACAGAGACAGACAGAGACAGATACAGATACAGATACAGATACAGATACAGATACAGATAGAGATAGAGATAGAGATAGAGATACAGAGACAGCGACAGAGACAGAGACAGATACAGATACAGATACAGAGACAGAGACAGATAGAGATACAGATACAGAGACATAGACAGATAGAGAGAGAGACAGAGACAGAGACAGAGACAGATACAGAGACAGATACAGATACAGATACAGATACAGAGACAGAGACAGATACAGAGACAGAGACAGATACAGATACAGAGACAGAGACAGAGACAGATACAGATACAGATACAGATACAGATACAGATACAGATACAGATACAGATACAGATACAGAGACAGAGACAGACAGAGACAGATAGAGATACAGATACAGAGACAGACAGATAGAGAGAGAGACAGATACAGAGACAGATACAGAGACAGATACAGAGACAGATACAGATACAGAGACATAGACAGATAGAGAGAGAGACAGAGACAGATACAGAGACAGAGACAGACAGAGACAGAGACAGAGACAGATACAGATACAGAGACAGAGACAGATACAGAGACAGAGACAGATACAGAGACATAGACAGATACAGAGACAGATACAGAGACAGAGACAGAGAGAGAGAGAGACAGAGACAGATACAGAGAGAGACAGAGACAGAAACAGAGACAGATATAGAGACAGATACAGAGACAGATATAGAGACAGAGACAGCTACAGATACAGATACAGATACAGAGACAGATACAGAGAGAGACAGAGACAGAAACAGAGACAGATATAGAGACAGATACAGAGACAGAGACAGAGACAGAGACAGCTACAGATACAGATACAGATACAGATACAGAGACAGAGACAGAGACAGAGACAGAGACAGAGACAGAGACAGAGACAGAGACAGAGACAGAGACAGAGACAGAGACCGATACAGAGACAGATACAGAGACAGAGACAGATACAGAGACAGAGAGAGAGAGAGACAGAGACAGAGACAGAGACAGATACAGAGACAGAGACAGATACAGAGACAGAGACAGAGACAGAGACAGAGACAGATACAGAGACAGAGACAGAGAGAGACAGAGACAGAGACAGATACAGATACAGATACAGATACAGAGACAGATACAGAGACAGATACAGAGAGAGACAGATACAGAGACAGAGACAGAGACAGATACAGATACAGAGAGAGACAGAGACAGAGACAGATACAGAGACAGATACAGAGACAGAGACAGAGACAGATACAGAGACAGAGACAGAGACAGATACAGAGAGAGACAGAGACAGATACAGAGAGAGACAGAGACAGAGACAGAGAGAGAGAGAGACAGAGACAGAGACAGATACAGCTACAGATACAGAGACAGAGACAGAGACAGATATAGAGACAGATACAGAGACAGATATAGAGACAGATACAGAGAGAGACAGAGACAGAGACAGATACAGAGAGAGACAGAGACAGAGACAGAGACAGAGAGAGACAGAGACAGAGACAGAGACAGATACAGAGACAGAGACAGCTACAGATACAGATACAGATACAGATACAGATACAGATACAGATACAGAGAGACAGAGACAGAGACAGAGACAGAGACAGATACAGAGAGAGAGAGACAGATACAGAGACAGAGACAGAGAGAGACAGAGACAGAGACAGATACAGAGACAGATACAGAGACAGATACAGATACAGAGAGAGACAGAGACAGAGACAGATACAGAGACAGATACAGATACAGAGACAGAGACAGATACAGATACAGAGACAGAGACAGATACAGAGACAGAGACAGATACAGAGACAGAGACAGAGACAGATACAGAGACAGAGACAGATACAGAGAGAGAGAGACAGAGACAGAGACAGAGACAGATACAGAGACAGAGACAGAGAGAGACAGAGACAGAGAGAGACAGAGACAGAGACAGATACAGAGACAGATACAGAGACAGAGACAGAGACAGATACAGAGACAGAGACAGAGACAGATACAGAGAGAGACAGAGACAGATACAGAGAGAGACAGAGACAGAGACAGAGAGAGAGAGAGACAGAGACAGAGACAGATACAGCTACAGATACAGAGACAGAGACAGAGACAGATATAGAGACAGATACAGAGACAGATATAGAGACAGATACAGAGAGAGACAGAGACAGAGACAGATACAGAGAGAGACAGAGACAGAGACAGAGACAGAGAGAGACAGAGACAGAGACAGATACAGAGACAGCTACAGATACAGATACAGATACAGATACAGATACAGAGACAGATACAGATACAGATACAGATACAGAGAGACAGAGACAGAGACAGAGACAGAGACAGATACAGAGAGAGAGAGAGACAGATACAGAGACAGAGACAGAGAGAGACAGAGACAGAGACAGATACAGAGACAGATACAGAGACAGATACAGATACAGAGAGAGACAGAGACAGAGACAGATACAGAGACAGATACAGATACAGAGACAGAGACAGAGACAGATACAGAGACAGAGACAGATACAGAGACAGAGACAGATACAGAGACAGAGACAGAGACAGAGACAGATACAGAGAGAGAGAGACAGAGACAGAGACAGAGACAGATACAGAGACAGAGACAGAGAGAGACAGAGACAGAGAGAGACAGATACAGAGACAGAGACAGATACAGAGAGAGACAGAGACAGAGACAGATACAGAGACAGAGACAGAGACAGAGACAGATACAGATACAGATACAGAGACAGAGACAGAGACAGATACAGATACAGATACAGAGACAGATACAGAGACAGATACAGATACAGATACAGAGACAGATACAGATACAGAGACAGATACAGAGACAGAGACAGATACAGAGACAGATACAGAGACAGATACAGATACAGATACAGAGACAGATACAGAGACAGATACAGAGACAGAGACAGAGACAGAGAGAGACAGAGACAGATACAGAGAGAGACAGAGACAGAGACAGAGACAGATACAGATACAGAGACAGAGACAGAGACAGATACAGAGACAGAGACAGATACAGATACAGATACAGATACAGAGACAGATACAGATACAGATACAGAGACAGATACAGAGACAGATACAGAGACAGAGACAGAGAGTGAGAGAGACAGATAAAGAGACAGAGACAGAGACAGAGACAGAGACAGATACAGATACAGAGAGAGAGAGAGACAGAGACAGAGACAGAGAGAGACAGAGAGAGACAGAGACAGAGACAGAGACAGATACAGATACAGATACAGAGACAGAGACAGATACAGATACAGATACAGATACAGAGACAGATACAGATACAGATACAGATACAGAGACAGATACAGAGACAGATACAGATACAGATACAGATACAGATACAGATACAGAGACAGAGACAGAGACAGAGACAGAGACAGAGACAGATACAGATACAGATACAGAGACAGATACAGAGACAGAGACAGAGAGAGACAGAGACAGAGACAGAGACAGAGACAGAGACAGATACAGAGACAGAGACAGATACAGATACAGATACAGATACAGAGACAGATACAGATACAGAGACAGATACAGATACAGAGACAGAGACAGAGAGTGAGAGAGACAGATAAAGAGACAGAGACAGAGACAGAGACAGATACAGATACAGAGAGAGACAGAGACAGAGAGAGAGACAGAGAGAGACAGAGACAGAGACAGAGACAGAGACAGAGACAGATACAGATACAGATACAGATACAGATACAGAGACAGAGACAGATACAGATACAGAGACAGAGACAGATACAGATACAGATACAGAGACAGATACAGATACAGATACAGAGACAGAGACAGATACAGATACAGATACAGAGACAGAGACAGATACAGATACAGATACAGAGACAGAGACAGATACAGATACAGATACAGATACAGATAGAGAGACAGATACAGAGACAGAGACAGATACAGATACAGAGACAGATACAGATACAGATACAGATAGAGAGACAGAGACAGAGACAGAGACAGATAGAGAGACAGATAGAGACAGAGACAGAGACAGAGACAGATAGAGATACAGATACAGATAGAGATAGAGATACAGATAGAGATAGAGATAGAGATAGAGATACAGATAGAGATAGAGATAGAGATAGAGATAGAGATACAGATACAGATACAGATACAGATACAGAGACAGAGACAGATACAGATACAGATAGAGATAGAGATACAGATACAGGGACAGATACCGAGACAGATACAGATACAGATACAGATAGAGATACAGATAGAGATACAGATAGAGATACAGATACAGATACAGATACAGATAGAGATACAGATAGAGATACAGATAGAGATACAGAGACAGATACAGATACAGATAGAGATAGAGATAGAGATAGAGACAGATACAGATAGAGATAGAGATAGAGATATAGAGACAGATACAGAGACAGATACAGATACAGATACAGATACAGATACAGATAGAGACAGAGACAGAGACAGATACAGATACAGATACAGATACAGATACAGATACAGATACAGATACAGATACAGATACAGATAGAGATAGAGATAGAGATAGAGACAGAGACAGAGACAGATACAGATACAGATACAGATACAGATACAGAGACAGATACAGAGACAGAGACAGATACAGATACAGATACAGAGACAGATACAGAGACAGATACAGAGACAGATATAGAGACAGATACAGAGAGAGACAGAGACAGATACAGAGAGAGACAGAGACAGAGACAGAGAGAGACAGAGACAGAGACAGAGAGAGAGAGACAGAGACAGATACAGCTACAGATACAGAGACAGAGACAGAGACAGATATAGAGACAGATACAGAGACAGATATAGAGACAGATACAGAGAGAGACAGAGACAGATACAGAGAGAGACAGAGACAGAGACAGAGACAGAGAGACAGAGACAGAGACAGATACAGCTACAGAGACAGAGACAGCTACAGATACAGATACAGATACAGATACAGATACAGAGACAGATACAGATACAGATACAGATACAGATACAGATACAGATACAGATAGAGAGACAGAGACAGAGACAGAGACAGAGACAGATACAGAGAGAGAGAGAGACAGATACAGAGACAGAGACAGAGAGAGACAGAGACAGAGACAGATACAGAGACAGATACAGAGACAGATACAGAGACAGATACAGATACAGAGAGAGACAGAGACAGAGACAGATACAGAGACAGATACAGATACAGAGACAGAGACAGATACAGATACAGAGACAGAGACAGAGACAGAGACAGAGACAGAGACAGAGACAGAGACAGAGACAGAGAGAGAGAGACAGAGACAGAGACAGAGACAGATACAGAGACAGAGACAGAGACAGAGAGAGACAGAGACAGAGAGAGACAGATACAGAGACAGAGACAGATACAGAGAGAGACAGAGACAGAGACAGATACAGAGACAGAGACAGAGACAGATACAGAGACAGAGACAGAGACAGATACAGATACAGATACAGAGACAGAGACAGAGACAGAGACAGAGACAGAGACAGATACAGATACAGAGACAGAGACAGAGACAGAGACAGAGACAGAGACAGAGACAGATACAGAGACAGATACAGATACAGATACAGATACAGAGACAGATACAGAGACAGAGACAGAGACAGATACAGAGACAGAGACAGAGACAGAGAGACAGATACAGAGACAGAGACAGAGAGAGACAGAGACAGAGACAGATACAGATACAGAGACAGAGACAGATACAGAGACAGAGACAGATACAGATACAGATACAGATACAGAGACAGATACAGATACAGATACAGAGACAGATACAGAGACAGATACAGAGACAGAGACAGAGAGTGAGAGAGACAGATAAAGAGACAGAGACAGAGACAGAGACAGAGACAGATACAGATACAGAGAGAGAGAGAGACAGAAACAGAGACAGAGAGAGACAGAGAGAGACAGAGACAGAGACAGATACAGAGACAGAGACAGAGACAGAGACAGAGACAGATACAGATACAGAGACAGAGACAGATACAGATACAGATACAGATACAGATACAGAGACAGAGACAGAGACAGAGACAGAGACAGATACAGAGACAGATACAGATACAGATACAGAGACAGATACAGAGACAGATACAGAGACAGAGACAGAGACAGAGAGAGACAGATACAGAGACAGATACAGAGAGAGACAGAGACAGAGACAGATACAGATACAGAGACAGAGACAGATACAGAGACAGAGACAGATACAGATACAGATACAGAGACAGATACAGATACAGATACAGAGACAGATACAGAGACAGATACAGAGACAGAGACAGAGAGTGAGAGAGACAGATAAAGAGACAGAGACAGAGACAGAGACAGATACAGAGAGAGAGAGAGACAGAGACAGAGACAGAGAGAGACAGAGAGAGACAGAGAGAGACAGAGAGAGACAGAGACAGAGACAGAGACAGAGACAGATACAGATACAGATACAGATACAGAGACAGATACAGATACAGATACAGATACAGATACAGATACAGATACAGATACAGATACAGAGACAGATACAGAGACAGAGACAGATACAGAGACAGATACAGAGACAGAGACAGAGACAGATATAGATACAGATACAGATACAGATACAGATACAGATAGAGAGACAGATACAGAGACAGAGACAGAGACAGAGACAGATACAGATACAGATACAGATACAGATAGAGAGACAGAGACAGATAGAGAGACAGAGACAGAGACAGAGACAGATTCAGATAGAGATACAGATAGAGATAGAGATACAGATAGAGATAGAGATAGAGATAGAGATACAGATACAGATAGAGATACAGATAGAGATAGAGATAGAGATAGAGATAGAGATACAGATACAGATACAGATACAGATAGAGATACAGATAGAGATACAGATACAGAGACAGAGACAGATACAGATAGAGATACAGATAGAGATACAGATAGAGATACAGATACAGATACAGATACAGATAGAGATACAGATAGAGATACAGATACAGATACAGATACAGATAGAGATACAGATAGAGATAGAGATAGAGATAGAGATACAGATAGAGATAGAGATAGAGATAGAGACAGATACAGAGACAGATACAGATACAGATACAGATACAGATACAGATAGAGACAGAGACAGAGACAGAGACAGATACAGATACAGATACAGATAGAGAGACAGATACAGAGACAGAGACAGAGACAGATACAGAGACAGAGACAGATACAGAGACAGAGACAGATAGAGAGACAGATACAGATAGAGATACAGAGATAGAGATAGAGACAGAGACAGAGACAGAGACAGATACAGATAGAGATAGAGACAGAGACAGATACAGATACAGATACAGATACAGATACAGAGACAGATACAGAGACAGATACAGAGACAGAGACAGATAGAGAGACAGATACAGATACAGATACAGATAGAGAGACAGAGACAGAGACAGAGACAGATACAGAGACAGATACAGATACAGAGACAGATAGAGAGAGAGACAGAGACAGATACAGAGACAGAGACAGATACAGAGAGAGAGACAGAGACAGAGACAGAGAGACAGATACAGATACAGAGACAGATACAGAGACAGAGACAGATACAGAGACAGAGACAGAGACAGAGAGTGAGAGAGACAGATAAAGAGACAGAGACAGAGACAGAGACAGATACAGATACAGAGAGAGACAGAGACAGAGAGAGACAGAGAGACAGAGACAGAGACAGAGACAGAGACAGAGACAGAGACAGATACAGATACAGATACAGAGACAGAGACAGAGACAGAGACAGATACAGAGACAGATACAGATACAGATACAGATACAGATACAGATACAGATACAGAGACAGAGACAGAGACAGAGACAGATACAGATACAGATACAGATACAGATACAGATACAGATACAGAGACAGAGACAGATACAGATACAGATACAGATACAGATACAGATACAGATACAGATAGAGATACAGATAGAGACAGAGATACAGAGACAGATACAGATACAGATACAGATAGAGATAGAGATAGAGATAGAGATAGAGATAGAGATACAGATACAGATACAGATACAGAGACAGATACAGATACAGATAGAGATAGAGATACAGATATAGATACAGGGACAGATACCGAGACAGATACAGATACAGATACAGATAGAGATACAGATAGAGATACAGATAGAGATACAGATACAGAGACAGAGACAGATACAGATAGAGATACAGATAGAGATACAGATAGAGATACAGATACAGATACAGATAGAGATACAGATACAGATAGAGATACAGAGACAGATACAGATACAGATAGAGATAGAGATAGAGACAGATACAGATAGAGATAGAGATAGAGATATAGAGACAGATACAGAGACAGATACAGATACAGATACAGATAGAGACAGAGACAGAGACAGATACAGATACAGATACAGATACAGATACAGAGACAGAGACAGATACAGATACAGATACAGATACAGATAGAGATAGAGATAGAGACAGAGACAGAGACAGATACAGATACAGATACAGATACAGAGACAGAGACAGAGACAGATACAGATACAGATACAGAGACAGATACAGAGACAGATACAGAGACAGATATAGAGACAGATACAGAGAGAGACAGAGACAGATACAGAGAGAGACAGAGACAGAGACAGAGAGAGAGAGAGACAGAGACAGATACAGCTACAGATACAGAGACAGAGACAGAGACAGATATAGAGACAGATACAGAGACAGATATAGAGACAGATACAGAGAGAGACAGAGACAGATACAGAGAGAGACAGAGACAGAGACAGAGACAGAGAGAGAGACAGAGACAGAGACAGATACAGCTACAGAGACAGAGACAGCTACAGATACAGATACAGATACAGATACAGATACAGAGACAGATACAGAGACAGATACAGATACAGATACAGATACAGATAGAGAGACAGAGACAGAGACAGAGACAGAGACAGATACAGAGAGAGAGAGAGACAGATACAGAGACAGAGACAGAGAGAGACAGAGACAGAGACAGATACAGAGACAGATACAGAGACAGATACAGAGACAGATACAGATACAGAGAGAGACAGAGACAGAGACAGATACAGAGACAGATACAGATACAGAGACAGAGACAGATACAGATACAGAGACAGAGACAGATACAGAGACAGATACAGAGACAGAGACAGAGACAGAGACAGAGACAGATACAGAGAGACAGAGACAGATACAGAGAGACAGAGACAGAGACAGAGACAGAGAGAGACAGAGACAGAGAGAGACAGAGACAGAGAGAGACAGATACAGAGACAGAGACAGATACAGAGAGAGACAGAGACAGAGACAGAGACAGAGACAGAGACAGAGACAGAGACAGATACAGATACAGAGACAGAGACAGAGACAGATACAGATACAGATACAGATACAGAGACAGAGACAGATACAGAGACAGATACAGATACAGATACAGATACAGATACAGATACAGAGACAGAGACAGAGACAGAGACAGAGACAGATACAGAGACAGATACAGATACAGATACAGAGACAGAGACAGAGACAGAGACAGAGACAGAGACAGAGACAGATACAGAGACAGATACAGATACAGAGACAGAGACAGATACAGAGACAGAGACAGAGACAGAGAGAGACAGATACAGAGACAGATACAGAGAGAGACAGAGACAGAGACAGATACAGATACAGAGACAGAGACAGAGACAGATACAGAGACAGAGACAGATACAGATACAGATACAGAGACAGATACAGATACAGATACAGAGACAGATACAGAGACAGATACAGAGACAGAGACAGAGAGTGAGAGAGACAGATAAAGAGACAGAGACAGAGACAGAGACAGATACAGATACAGAGAGAGAGAGAGACAGAAACAGAGACAGAGAGAGACAGAGAGAGACAGAGAGAGACAGAGACAGAGACAGATACAGAGACAGAGACAGATACAGATACAGATACAGAGACAGAGACAGATACAGATACAGATACAGATACAGATACAGAGACAGAGACAGAGACAGAGACAGATACAGAGACAGATACAGATACAGATACAGATACAGAGACAGATACAGAGACAGATACAGAGACAGAGACAGAGAGAGACAGATACAGAGACAGATACAGAGAGAGACAGAGACAGAGACAGATACAGATACAGAGACAGATACAGAGACAGAGACAGAGACAGAGACAGATACAGATACAGAGACAGATACAGATACAGAGACAGATACAGAGACAGATACAGAGACAGAGACAGAGAGTGAGAGAGACAGATAAAGAGACAGAGACAGAGACAGAGACAGATACAGAGAGAGACAGAGAGAGACAGAGAGAGACAGAGACAGAGACAGAGACAGATACAGATACAGATACAGATACAGATACAGAGACAGATACAGATACAGATACAGATACAGAGACAGATACAGATACAGATACAGATACAGATACAGAGACAGATACAGATACAGATACAGATACAGATACAGAGACAGAGACAGATACAGAGACAGATACAGAGACAGAGACAGATACAGAGACAGATATAGATACAGATACAGATACAGATAGAGAGACAGATACAGAGACAGAGACAGAGACAGATACAGATACAGATACAGATACAGATACAGATAGAGAGACAGAGACAGAGACAGATAGAGAGACAGAGACAGAGACAGAGACAGAGACAGATTCAGATAGAGATACAGATACAGATAGAGATAGAGATACAGATAGAGATAGAGATACAGATACAGATACAGATAGAGATAGAGATAGAGATAGAGATACAGATACAGATACAGATACAGATACAGACAGATAGAGATACAGATAGAGATACAGAGACAGAGACAGATACAGATAGAGATACAGATAGAGATACAGATAGAGATACAGATACAGATAGAGATACAGATAGAGATACAGATACAGATACAGATACAGATAGAGATACAGATAGAGATAGAGATACAGATACAGATAGAGATAGAGATAGAGACAGATACAGAGACAGATACAGATACAGATACAGATACAGATACAGATACAGATAGAGACAGAGACAGAGACAGAGACAGATACAGATACAGATACAGATACAGATAGAGATAGAGACAGAGACAGATACAGATACAGATACAGATACAGAGACAGATACAGAGACAGAGACAGATACAGAGACAGATAGAGAGACAGATACAGATAGAGATACAGAGATAGAGATAGAGACAGAGACAGAGACAGAGACAGATACAGATAGAGACAGAGACAGATACAGATACAGATACAGATACAGATACAGAGACAGATACAGAGACAGATACAGAGACAGAGACAGATAGAGAGACAGATACAGATACAGATAGAGAGACAGAGACAGAGACAGAGACAGATACAGAGACAGATACAGATACAGAGACAGATACAGAGACAGATAGAGAGAGAGACAGAGACAGATACAGAGACAGAGACAGATACAGAGACAGATACAGAGAGAGAGACAGAGACAGAGACAGAGAGACAGATACAGATACAGAGACAGATACAGAGACAGAGACAGATACAGATACAGAGACAGAGACAGATAGAGATACAGAGACAAAGACAGATAGAGATACAGAGACAGAGACAGAGACAGATAGAGATACAGAGACAGAGACAGAGATACAGAGACAGATACAGAGACAGATACAGAGACAGAGACAGAGACAGATAGAGATACAGAGACAGAGACAGATAGAGATACAGAGACAGAGACACAGATAGAGATACAGAGACAGAGACAGAGACAGATACAGATACAGAGACAGAGACAGATAGAGATACAGAGACAGAGACAGAGATACAGAGACAGAGACAGAGACAGATACAGATACAGAGACAGAGACAGATAGAGATACAGAGACAGAGACAGATACAGATACAGATAGAGAGACAGATACAGATACAGAGACAGATACAGATACAGATACAGAGACAGATACAGATACAGATACAGATAGATATACAGATACAGATACAGAGACAGATACAGATACAGATACAGATAGAGAGACAGATAGAGAGACAGATACAGATACAGATACAGAGACAGATATAGATACAGAGACAGAGACAGATACAGATACAGATACAGAGACAGAGACAGATACAGATACAGATACAGAGACAGATACAGATACAGATACAGAGACAGATACAGATACAGATAGAGAGACAGATACAGAGACAGAGACATATACAGATACAGATAGACAGAGACAGAGACAGATACAGATACAGAGACAGAGACAGAGACAGATACAGAGACAGAGACAGAGACAGATACAGATACAGATACAGATAGAGAGACAGAGACAGATAGAGATACAGATAGAGAGACAGAGACAGATACAGAGACAGATACAGATACAGATACAGAGACAGAGACAGATACAGATACAGAGACAGATACAGAGACAGATACAGAGACAGATACAGAGACAGATACAGAGACAGATACAGATACAGATACAGATACAGAGACAGATAGAGAGACAGAGACAGAGATACAGAGACAGAGACAGAGACAGAGACAGAGACAGAGACAGATACAGAGACAGATACAGAGACAGAGACAGATACAGATACAGATACAGATACAGATAGAGACAGAGACAGAGACAGATACAGAGACAGAGACAGAGACAGAGACAGATACAGATACAGATACAGAGACAGAGACAGAGACAGAGACAGAGACAGATACAGATACAGATACAGAGACAGAGACAGAGACAGATTCAGATTCAGATTCAGATAGAGATACAGATACAGACAGAGACAGAGACAGAGACAGAGACAGATACAGATACAGATAGAGAGAGAGACAGAGACAGAGACAGATACAGATACAGATACAGATACAGAGACAGATACAGAGACAGAGACAGAGACAGATACAGAGACAGAGACAGATAGAGACAGATACAGATACAGAGACAGAGATAGAGACAGAGACAGAGACAGAGACAGAGACAGATACAGATAGAGATAGAGACAGAGACAGATACAGATACAGATACAGAGACAGAGACAGATACAGAGACAGATACAGAGACAGAGACAGATACAGAGACAGATACAGATACAGATACAGATAGAGAGACAGAGACAGAGACAGAGACAGATACAGAGACAGATACAGATACAGAGACAGATACAGAGACAGATAGAGAGAGACAGAGACAGATACAGAGACAGAGACAGATACAGAGACAGAGACAGAGAGAGAGACAGAGACAGAGACAGATACAGATACAGAGACAGATACAGAGACAGAGACAGATACAGATACAGAGACAGAGACAGATAGAGAGACAGAGACAGAGACAGATACAGAGACAGAGACAGAGACAGAGACAGATAGAGATACAGAGACAGAGACAGAGACAGAGACAGATACAGAGACAGATACAGAGACAGAGACAGAGACAGATAGAGATACAGAGACAGAGACAGATAGACAGATACAGAGACAGAGACAGAGACAGATAGAGATACAGAGACAGAGACAGAGACAGATACAGAGACAGAGACAGATAGAGATACAGAGACAGAGACAGAGATACAGAGACAGAGACAGAGACAGATACAGAGAGACAGAGACAGACAGACAGATACAGATACAGATACAGATACAGAGACAGAGACAGAGACAGATACAGAGACAGAGACAGAGAGACAGATACAGATACAGATACAGATACAGAGACAGAGACAGAGACAGAGACAGATACAGAGACAGATACAGATACAGAGACAGAGAGAGAGACAGAGACAGATACAGAGACAGAGACAGATACAGAGACAGATACAGAGAGAGAGACAGAGACAGAGACAGAGACAGATACAGATACAGAGACAGATACAGAGACAGAGACAGATACAGAGACAGAGA
Organism: Oncorhynchus keta; assembly: GCF_023373465.1. Lineage (NCBI taxonomy): Eukaryota > Metazoa > Chordata > Actinopteri > Salmoniformes > Salmonidae > Oncorhynchus > Oncorhynchus keta. The sequence goes on along the minus strand of NC_068438.1, from coordinate 52,704,465 downwards.
CAGAGACAGAGAGACAGAGACAGATAAAGAGACAGAGACAGAGACAGAGACAGATACAGATACAGAGAGAGACAGAGACAGAGACAGAGACAGAGACAGAGAGAGACAGAGACAGAGAGAGACAGAGACAGAGACAGAGACAGATACAGAGACAGATACAGAGACAGATACAGATACAGAGACAGATACAGAGACAGATACAGATACAGATACAGATACAGAGACAGATACAGATACAGATACAGAGACAGATACAGAGACAGATAGAGAGACAGATACAGAGACAGAGACAGATACAGATACAGATACAGAGACAGAGACAGATACAGATACAGATACAGAGACAGATAGAGATAGAGACAGAGATAGAGACAGAGATACAGAGAGACAGAGACAGATACAGAGACAGATACAGATACAGAGACAGAGACAGATACAGAGACAGATAGAGAGACAGAGACAGAGACAGACAGGACAGATACAGAGACAGATACAGATACAGATACAGATAGACAGATACAGATAGAGATACAGATAGAGATACAGATACAGAGACAGAGACAGATACAGATACAGATACAGATAGAGATACAGATAGAGACAGAGACAGATACAGATACAGATAGAGATACAGATACAGATAGAGATACAGAGACAGATACAGATACAGATAGAGACAGAGACAGAGAGACAGAGACAGATACAGAGACAGATACAGATAGACAGAGACAGATACAGAGACAGAGACAGATACAGATACAGATACAGATACAGAGAGACAGAGACAGAGACAGATACAGATACAGATACAGAGACAGAGACAGACAGATACAGAGACAGATAGAGATAGAGATAGAGATAGAGACAGAGACAGAGACAGATACAGATACAGAGACAGATACAGAGACAGAGACAGAGACAGAGACAGATACAGATACAGAGACAGAGACAGAGACAGAGACAGAGACAGAGACAGACAGAGACAGATACAGAGAGAGACAGAGACAGAGACAGAGAGAGACAGAGACAGAGACAGAGAGAGAGAGAGAGAGACAGAGACAGACAGAGACAGATACAGAGACAGAGACAGAGACAGACAGAGACAGAGACAGAGACAGACAGAGACAGATACAGAGACAGAGACAGAGACAGAGACAGAGAGAGACAGAGACAGAGACAGAGACAGAGAGAGACAGAGACAGAGACAGAGACAGATACAGACAGAGACAGAGACAGACAGATACAGATACAGATACAGATACAGAGACAGATACAGAGACAGATACAGATACAGATACAGATACAGAGACAGAGACAGAGACAGAGACAGAGACAGAGAGAGAGACAGAGACAGAGACAGAGACAGAGACAGAGACAGACAGAGACAGAGACAGATACAGAGACAGATACAGAGACAGACAGAGACAGATACAGATACAGAGAGAGACAGAGACAGAGACAGATACAGAGACAGATACAGAGACAGAGACAGAGACAGAGACAGATACAGAGACAGAGACAGATACAGAGACAGACACAGAGACAGAGACAGAGACAGAGACAGAGACAGATACAGATAGACAGAGACAGAGACAGAGACAGAGACAGAGACAGAGACAGAGACAGACAGAGAGAGAGACAGAGAGACAGAGACAGAGACAGAGAGAGACAGATACAGAGACAGAGACAGAGACAGAGAGAGACAGAGACAGAGACAGAGACAGAGACAGAGACAGAGACAGAGACAGAGACAGATACAGAGACAGAGACAGAGACAGATACAGAGACAGAGACAGAGACAGATACAGAGACAGATACAGAGACAGATACAGAGACAGAGACAGAGACAGAGACAGAGACAGATACAGAGACAGATACAGAGACAGAGACAGAGACAGAGACAGAGACAGAGACAGAGACAGATACAGAGACAGAGACAGAGACAGATACAGAGACAGAGACAGAGACAGAGAGAGACAGAGACAGAGACAGATACAGAGACAGAGACAGAGACAGAGACAGATACAGAGACAGAGACAGAGACAGATACAGAGACAGAGACAGATACAGATACAGAGACAGAGACAGAGACAGAGACAGATACAGATACAGAGACAGAGACAGAGACAGATACAGAGACAGAGACAGAGAGAGAGAGACAGATAGAGAGACAGAGACAGAGACAGAGACAGATACAGATACAGAGAGAGACAGAGACAGAGACAGAGACAGAGAGAGACAGAGAGACAGAGACAGAGAGAGACAGAGACAGAGACAGAGACAGAGACAGAGACAGAGAGAGACAGAGAGACAGAGACAGAGACAGATACAGATACAGATACAGAGACAGAGACAGAGACAGAGACAGAGACAGAGACAGAGACAGAGACAGATACAGAGACAGAGACAGATACAGATACAGAGACAGATACAGAGACAGATACAGAGACAGAGACAGAGACAGAGAGAGACAGATACAGAGACAGATACAGAGAGAGACAGAGACAGAGACAGATACAGATACAGAGACAGATACAGAGACAGAGACAGAGACAGATACAGATACAGATACAGAGACAGATACAGAGACAGAGACAGATACAGAGACAGATACAGAGACAGAGACAGAGACAGAGAGAGACAGAGACAGAGACAGAGACAGAGACAGAGACAGAGACAGAGACAGAGAGACAGACAGAGACAGAGACAGAGAGAGAGACAGAGAGAGACAGAGACAGAGACAGAGACAGATACAGAGACAGATACAGATACAGATACAGATACAGATACAGATACAGAGACAGATACAGAGACAGAGACAGAGACAGATACAGAGACAGATACAGATACAGAGACAGATACAGAGACAGATAGAGAGAGAGACAGAGACAGATACAGAGACAGAGACAGATACAGAGACAGATACAGAGAGAGAGACAGAGACAGAGACAGAGAGACAGATACAGATACAGAGACAGATACAGAGACAGAGACAGATACAGATACAGAGACAGAGACAGAGAGAGATACAGAGACAGAGACAGATAGAGATACAGAGACAGAGACAGAGACAGATAGAGATACAGAGACAGAGACAGAGATACAGAGACAGATACAGAGACAGATACAGAGACAGAGACAGAGACAGATAGAGATACAGAGACAGAGACAGATAGAGATACAGAGACAGAGACACAGATAGAGATACAGAGACAGAGACAGAGACAGATACAGATACAGAGACAGAGACAGATAGAGATACAGAGACAGAGACAGAGATACAGAGACAGAGACAGATACAGATACAGAGACAGAGACAGATAGAGATACAGAGACAGAGACAGATACAGATACAGATAGAGAGACAGATACAGATACAGAGACAGATACAGATACAGATACAGAGACAGATACAGATACAGATACAGATAGATATACAGATACAGAGACAGATACAGATACAGATACAGAGAGACAGAGACAGATAGAGAGACAGATACAGAGACAGAGACAGATATAGATACAGAGACAGAGACAGATACAGACAGATACAGAGACAGAGACAGAGACAGAGACAGAGACAGAGACAGATACAGAGACAGATACAGATACAGAGACAGAGACAGATACAGATACAGAGAGAGAGACAGATACAGAGACAGAGACAGATACAGATACAGATAGACAGAGACAGAGACAGATACAGATACAGAGACAGAGACAGAGACAGAGACAGAGACAGAGACAGAGACAGATACAGATACAGAGACAGACAGAGAGACAGAGACAGATAGAGAGACAGATACAGATACAGATACAGATAGAGAGACAGAGACAGATACAGATACAGATACAGATACAGAGACAGATACAGAGACAGATACAGAGACAGATACAGAGACAGATACAGAGACAGATACAGAGACAGATACAGAGACAGATACAGATACAGATACAGATACAGAGACAGATAGAGATACAGAGACAGAGATACAGAGACAGAGACAGAGACAGAGACAGAGACAGAGACAGATACAGAGACAGATACAGAGACAGAGACAGAGACAGATACAGATACAGATACAGATACAGATAGAGACAGAGACAGAGACAGAGACAGAGACAGAGACAGAGACAGAGACAGAGACAGAGACAGAGACAGATACAGAGACAGAGACAGAGACAGAGACAGAGACAGATTCAGATTCAGATTCAGATAGAGATACAGATACAGACAGAGACAGAGACAGAGACAGAGACAGAGACAGATACAGATACAGATACAGATAGAGATAGAGACAGAGACAGAGACAGATACAGATACAGATACAGATACAGATACAGAGACAGATACAGATACAGAGACAGAGACAGATAGAGAGACAGATACAGATAGAGATACAGAGATAGAGATAGAGACAGAGACAGAGACAGAGACAGATACAGATAGAGATAGAGACAGAGACAGATACAGATACAGATACAGATACAGAGACAGATACAGAGACAGATACAGAGACAGAGACAGATAGAGAGACAGATACAGATACAGATACAGATAGAGAGACAGAGACAGAGACAGAGACAGATACAGAGACAGATACAGATACAGAGACAGATACAGAGACAGATAGAGAGAGAGACAGAGACAGATACAGAGACAGAGACAGATACAGAGACAGATACAGAGAGAGAGACAGAGACAGAGAGACAGATACAGATACAGAGACAGATACAGAGACAGAGACAGATACAGATACAGAGACAGAGACAGATAGAGATACAGAGACAAAGACAGATAGAGATACAGAGACAGAGACAGAGACAGATAGAGATACAGAGACAGAGACAGAGATACAGAGACAGATACAGAGACAGATACAGAGACAGAGACAGAGACAGATAGAGATACAGAGACAGAGACAGATAGAGATACAGAGACAGAGACACAGAGACAGATAGAGATACAGAGACAGAGACAGAGACAGATACAGAGACAGAGACAGATAGAGATACAGAGACAGAGACAGAGATACAGAGACAGAGACAGAGACAGATACAGATACAGAGACAGAGACAGATAGAGATACAGAGACAGAGACAGATACAGATACAGATAGAGAGACAGATACAGATACAGAGACAGATACAGATACAGATACAGAGACAGATACAGATACAGATACAGATAGATATACAGATACAGATACAGATACAGATACAGATAGAGAGACAGATAGAGAGACAGATACAGATACAGATACAGAGACAGATATAGATACAGAGACAGAGACAGATACAGATACAGATACAGAGACAGAGACAGAGACAGAGACAGAGACAGATACAGATACAGATACAGAGACAGATACAGATACAGATACAGAGACAGATACAGATACAGATAGAGAGACAGATACAGATACAGATAGAGAGACAGATACAGAGACAGAGACATATACAGATACAGATAGACAGAGACAGAGACAGATACAGATACAGAGACAGAGACAGAGACAGAGACAGATACAGAGACAGAGACAGAGACAGATACAGATACAGATACAGATACAGATAGAGAGACAGAGACAGATACAGAGACAGATACAGATACAGATAGAGACAGATACAGATACAGATACAGAGACAGAGACAGAGACAGATACAGAGACAGATACAGAGACAGATACAGATACAGATACAGAGACAGATAGAGATACAGAGACAGAGACAGAGATACAGAGACAGAGACAGAGACAGATACAGATACAGAGACAGAGACAGATACAGAGACAGAGACAGATACAGAGACAGAGACAGATACAGATACAGATACAGATACAGATAGAGACAGAGACAGAGACAGAGACAGATACAGATACAGAGACAGATACAGAGACAGAGACAGAGACAGATACAGATACAGAGACAGAGACAGAGACAGATAGAGAGACAGAGACAGAGACAGAGACAGAGACAGATTCAGATACAGATACAGATACAGATAGAGATACAGATAGAGATACAGATAGAGATACAGATAGAGATACAGATAGAGATAGAGATACAGATAGAGATACAGATAGAGATACAGAGACAGATACAGATACAGATAGAGATACAGATAGAGATACAGATAGAGATAGAGATACAGAGACAGATACAGATAGAGATAGATACAGATACAGATAGAGATAGAGATAGAGACAGATACAGAGACAGAGACAGATACAGATACAGATACAGATACAGATAGAGACAGAGACAGATACAGATACAGATACAGATACAGAGACAGAGACAGATACAGATACAGATAGAGATAGAGATACAGATACAGATAGAGATACAGATAGAGATACAGAGACAGATACAGATACAGATACAGATAGAGATACAGATAGAGATACAGATACAGATACAGATACAGACAGAGACAGATACAGATACAGATACAGATAGAGATACAGATAGAGATAGAGATACAGATAGAGATACAGATAGAGATACAGATACAGAGACAGATACAGAGACAGATACAGATACAGATACAGATACAGATACAGAGACAGATACAGATACAGATACAGAGACAGATACAGATACAGATAGAGATACAGATAGAGATAGAGATACAGATAGAGATACAGGGACAGATACCGAGACAGATACAGATACAGATAGAGATACAGATACAGATAGAGATACAGATACAGATACAGAGACAGAGACAGATACAGATAGAGATAGAGATACAGATACAGATAGAGATACAGATAGAGATACAGATAGAGATACAGATACAGATAGAGATACAGATAGAGATACAGAGACAGATACAGATAGAGATAGATACAGATACAGATAGAGATAGAGACAGATACAGAGACAGAGACAGAGACAGATACAGATACAGATACAGATAGAGACAGAGACAGAGACAGATACAGATACAGATACAGATAGAGATAGAGACAGAGACAGAGACAGATACAGATACAGATACAGATGAGACAGATACAGAGACAGAGACAGATACAGAGACAGATACAGAGACAGAGACAGATAGAGAGACAGAGACAGATAGAGAGACAGATACAGATACAGATAGAGATACAGAGATAGAGATAGCGACAGAGACAGAGACAGAGACAGATACAGATAGAGATAGAGATAGAGACATATACAGATAGAGATAGAGATAGAGACAGAGACAGATACAGATACAGATAGAGACAGAGACAGAGACAGAGACAGATACAGATACAGATACAGATACAGAGACAGAGACAGAGACAGATAGAGAGACAGATACAGATACAGACAGAGACAGATAGAGATACAGAGATAGAGATAGAGATAGAGATAGAGACAGAGACAGAGACAGATACAGACAGAGACAGAGACAGATACAGATACAGATACAGATACAGAGACAGAGACAGAGACAGATACAGATACAGATACAGATACAGATACAGAGACAGAGACAGAGACAGATACAGATACAGATACAGATACAGATACAGATACAGATAGAGAGACAGAGACAGAGACTTATACAGATACAGATACAGATAGAGAGACAGAGACAGAGACAGAGACAGATACAGATACAGATACAGAGACAGATACAGATACAGATACAGAGACAGATACAGAGACAGAGACAGAGACAGATAGAGAGACAGAGACAGATAGAGAGACAGAGACAGAGACAGATACAGAGACAGAGACAGATACAGAGACAGATACAGAGACAGATACAGAGAGAGAGACAGAGACAGAGACAGAGAGACAGATACAGATACAGATACAGATACAGAGACAGATACAGATAGAGATACAGAGACAGAGACAGAGACAGATACAGAGACAGAGACAGATAGAGATACAGAGACAGAGACAGATAGAGATACAGAGACAGAGATACAGAGACAGAGACAGATAGAGATACAGAGACAGAGACACAGAGACAGATAGAGATACAGAGACAGAGACAGAGACAGAGATACAGAGACAGAGACAGATAGAGATACAGAGACAGAGACAGATAGAGATACAGAGACAGAGACAGAGACAGAGATACAGAGACAGAGACAGATAGAGATACAGAGACAGAGACAGATAGAGATACAGAGACAGAGACAGAGACAGAGACAGATAGAGAGACAGATACAGATACAGATACAGATACAGAGACAGATACAGATACAGAGACAGAGACAGAGATAGAGATAGAGATAGAGATAGAGATACAGATACAGAGACAGATACAGATACAGATACAGAGACAGAGACAGATACAGATACAGATACAGATACAGATACAGAGACAGATACAGATACAGAGACAGATACAGAGACAGATACAGATACAGATACAGAGACAGAGACAGATACAGATACAGATACAGATACAGATACAGATAGAGAGACAGATACAGAGACAGATACAGATACAGATAGAGAGACAGAGACAGAGACAGATACAGATACAGAGACAGATACAGATACAGAGACAGATACAGATACAGATACAGAGACAGAGATACAGAGACAGAGATACAGAGACAGAGATACAGAGACAGAGACAGATACAGATACAGATACAGATACAGAGACAGAGACAGAGACAGAGACAGAGACAGATAGAGATACAGAGACAGATACAGATACAGATACAGATACAGAGACAGAGACAGAGATACAGAGACAGAGACAGATACAGATACAGATACAGATACAGAGACAGAGACAGAGACAGATAGAGATACAGAGACAGAGACAGATACAGATAGAGAGACAGATACAGATACAGATACAGATACAGAGACAGATACAGACAGAGACAGATACAGACAGATACAGAGACAGATAGAGACAGAGACAGATACAGATACAGAGACAGAGACAGATACAGAGACAGAGACAGATACAGATACAGATACAGATACATTTACATTTACATTTAAGTCATTTAGCAGACGCTCTTATCCAGAGCGACTTACAGATACAGATACAGATACAGTATTTTGCACGCCCAATTTTTCAGTTTTTGATTTGTTAAAAAAGTTTGAAATATCCAATAAATGTCGTTCCACTTCATGATTGTGTCCCACTTGTTGTTGATTCTTCACAAAAAAAATACAGTTTTATATCTTTATGTTTGAAGCCTGAAATGTGGCAAAAGGTCGCAAAGTTCAAGGGGGCCGAATACTTTCGCAAGGCACTGTATATATCAACGGATTGGCGCGAGCACTAGAAAAGTCTGCAGCACCCGGCCTCCCCCTGCTAGAATCCGAAGTCAAATGTCTGCTGTTTGCTGATGATCTGGTGCTTCTGTCACCAACCAAGGAGGGCCTACAGCAGCACCTAGATCTTATGCACAGATTCTGTCAGACCTGGGCCCTGACAGTAAATCTCAGTTAGACCAAAATAATGGTGTTCCAAAAAAGGTCCAGTCACCAGGACCACAAATACAAATTCCATCTAGACACTGTTGCCCTAGAGCACACAAAAAACTATACATACCTTGGCCTAAACATCAGCGCCACAGGTAACTTCCACAAAGCTGCGAACGATCTGAGAGACAAGGCAAGAAGGGCATTCTATGCCATCAAAAGAAACATAAATGTTAACATACCAATTAGGATTTGGCTAAAAATACTTGAATCAGTCATAGAGCCCATTGCCCTTTATGGTTGTAAGGTCTGGGGTCCGCTCACCAACCAAGACTTCACAAAATGGGACAAACACCAAATTGAGACTCTGCATAAAGAATTCTGCATAAATATCCTCCGTGTACAACGTAGAACACCAAATAATGCATGCAGAGCAGAATTAGGCCGATACCCACTAATTTTCAAAATCCAGAAAAGAGCCGTTAAATTCTACAACCACCTAAAAGGAAGAGATTCCCAAACCTTCCATAACAAAGCCATCACCTACAGAGAGATGAACCTGGAGAAGAGTCCCCTAAGCAAGCTGGTCCTGGGGCTCTGTTCACAAACACAAACACACCCTACAGAGCCCCAGGACAACAGCACAATTAGACCCAACCAAATCATGAGAAAACAAAAAGATAATTACTTAACACATTGGAAAGAATTAACAAAAAAACAGACCAAGCTAGAATGCTATTTGGCCCTAAACAGAGAGTACACAGTGGCAGAATACCTGACCACTGTGACTGGCCCTAAATTAAGGAAAGCGTTGACTATGTACAGACTCAGTGAGCATAGCCTTGCTATTGAGAAAGGCCCGCCGTAGGCAGACATGGCTCTCAAGAGAAGACAGGCTATGTGCTCACTGCCCACAAAATGAGGTGGAAACTGAGCTGCACTACCTAACCTCCTGCCCAATGTATGACCATATTAGAGAGACATATTTCCCTCAGATTATACAGATCCACAAAGAATTCGAAAACAAATCCAATTTTGAAAAACTCCCATATCTACTGGGTGAAATTCCACAGTGTGCCATCACAGCAGCAAGATTTGTGACCTGTTGCCATGAGAAAAGGGCAACCAGTGAAGAACAAACATCACTGTAAATACAACCCATATTTATGCTTATTTATTTTATCTTGTGTCCTTTAACCATTTGTACATTGTTAAAACACTGTATATATATATAATATGACATTTGTAATGTCTTTACTGTTTTGAAACTTCTGTATGTGTAATGTTTACTGTTCAATTTTGTTGTTTTTCACTTCATATATTCACTTTGTATGTTGTCTACCTCACTTGCTTTGGCAATGTTAACACATGTTTCCCATGCCAATAAAGCCCTTGAATTGAATTGAATTGAATTGAATTGACAGAGACAGAGAGAGAGACATAGAGAGACAGAGAGAGAGACAGAGACAGATACAGAGACAGATAGAGAGAGACAGAGAGAGACAGAGACAGAGACAGAGACAGAGACAGAGACAGATACAGAGACAGAGACAGAGACAGATACAGAGACAGAGACAGAGACAGAGACAGATACAGATACAGATACAGATACAGATACAGATACAGATACAGAGACAGAGACAGAGACAGAGACAGAGACAGAGACAGATACAGATACAGATACAGATACAGAGACAGAGACAGAGACAGATACAGATACAGATACAGATACAGAGACAGAGACAGATACAGAGACAGATACAGAGACAGAGACAGATAGAGAGATAGAGAGAGAGAGAGACAGAGAGAGAGACAGATACAGATACAGAGACAGATACAGATACAGAGACAGAGACAGAGACAGATACAGATACAGAGACAGATACAGAGACAGATACAGAGACAGATACAGATACAGATACAGAGACAGATAGAGAGAGAGAGAGAGAGAGAGAGAGAGAGAGACAGATACAGACAGAGAGACAGAGAGAGAAAGAGAGATACAGAGAGAGAGACAGAGAGAGAAAGAGCCAGAGAGCGAGAGAGCCAGAGAGACAGATAGAGAGAGAGAGAGAGCGAGAGAGCCAGAGAGACAGATAGAGAGAGAGAGCCAGAGAGAGAGAGGCAGAGAGAGAGAGACAGAGAGAGAGAGAGACAGAGAGAGACAGAGAGATACAGAGAGAGACAGAGAGATTACTGTCCTTATCCTGCTTTAGAAACAACATTAATCATGATCATACAGTGTCCTGAAGTGCCCTCCTCTATTCAACACAATACACCTGACTCAACACAGCTACGATCCAGTCCTGACTAACTACGGACCAGTAACCTGAGTCATCCTACAGCACACATCCTCCCTCTAACATCAGAGTTCTGTCCTACCTGGACGGGGGAGAAGAGGAAGAGAGAGAAGCGACAACCATTCTGTCCCATGGCTTCTCCCAACAGCTTCTGTCCGAGCCGAGGAGTCAGAGAGACTATGGTGATGTAAAGCTGCCTGCCAGCCTGTCAGAGAATGGCCTTGAGCTCTCTCTCTCTCTGTCTTTGTCTTTCTCACTCTCTCTCTTTCCTTGAGCTCATTAGCTCATCAATGTCAGCCGATTGGAGAGTATTCAGGGATTTGGGCCCTTCCCCCCCACCTCTCTCTCACTAGTCACACGTGGATGGATGGGGATATTCATGAACTGACCGATACATACCACTAGGTGGCGGTTTTGTGTCAGCAATAAAATCCACAGCAAAACATTGCCAGCCTACCAACATGACAGTACAGCTGTATACTGGTATACTGGTACAGCTGTACACTGGTATCCTAAACTTGTCGTTTCCTCGGTTACACTACAACAAAACTGGAGTCCGTATGAATATAGACAGGTCGGCTGACAAACGTCACTCATCATGATGCAGATCGATAGAGCCAGAAGCCGTGTTATGATTCTGAACAGTCAAATAGCTTCGATGACAAGGAACTGCCACGTGGGGTAGGTGGCTTGTTTCAGCTAGTTTTCAGTTGTTTCTTGGTACTATGACTTTGAGGTGTTTTGTTTTTACAAAACTGTAACAATGTGCAGTATTTGATAGAAAACAAGTGCTCAAATGTACGTTTTCAAGAAACATTTGGAGACAAAATATAGTTTTGTTGTTGACAAAATTTCTTAGCCAACTCCGTTTTGCCCCATATTACACCTCTACTGGTCTCTGTGTCAGACAGACAGAGTTCTCTAGAGCACCTCTACTGGTCTCTGAGTCAGACAGAGTTCTCTAGAGCACCTCTACTGGTCTCTGAGTCAGACAGACAGAGTTCTCTAGAGCACCTCTACTGGTCTCTGAGTCAGACAGAGTTCTCTAGAGCACCTCTACTGGTCTCTGTGTCAGACAGAGTTCTCTAGAGCACCTCTACTGGTCTCTGAGTCAGACAGAGTTCTCTAGAGCACCTCTACTGGTCTCTGTGTCAGACAGAGTTCTCTAGAGCACCTCTACTGGTCTCTGTGTCAGACAGAGTTCTCTAGAGCACCTCTACTGGTCTCTGAGTCAGACAGAGTTCTCTAGAGCACCTCTACTGGTCTCTGAGTCAGACAGAGATCTCTAGAGCACCTCTACTGGTCTCTGAGTCAGACAGAGATCTCTAGAGCACCTCTACTGGTCTCTGAGTCAGACAGAGTTCTCTAGAGCACCTCTACTGGTTTCTGAGTCAGACAGAGTTCTCTAGAGCACCTCTACTGGTCTCTGAGTCAGACAGACAGAGTTCTCTAGAGCACCTCTACTGGTCTCTGAGTCAGACAGAGTTCTCTAGAGCACCTCTACTGGTCTCTGTGTCAGACAGAGTTCTCTAGAGCACCTCTACTGGTCTCTGTGTCAGACAGAGGTCTCTAGAGCACCTGGTCTCTGTCTCAGACAGATCGAGTTCTCTAGAGCACCTCTACTGGTCTCTGTGTCAGACAGAGTTCTCTAGAGCACCTCTACTGGTCTCTGAGTCAGACAGAGATCTCTAGAGCACCTCTACTGGTCTCTGAGTCAGACAGAGATCTCTAGAGCATTTAGAATAAACATGCAGAGTAGAAAGTTGGCTTCAGATTTTGACCGCAAGACAAGAATCAGGATATCCTGTTTCTTAAGAGGAGCCTAAACTCAGACATGGTGAACAAGGCTAAAACATGCCAACTCAGAGAGATAAAGCCTGGGTTGTTTCCTGCTACAACATCTACTAAAAGGTTTCACTTTGTTTTGAGGCGCATTGAAAAAAAACTATTCTGTAAGAGTGATTTGAAAGTGCAAACAAAAGCTGGTACCAGATCTTAATATGTTTTTGTTTATTTCAGTCAACTTCTCAAACTATATCTTTTTTTTCAGATCTGAGACCAGCTAGGCCGAGACATGGACAGCAACACACAGACAGTGATACACTGACCTGCAGCTTCTCGATGAGGGGGGAACTCTTGGAGGTCTTCATCTTGGATTTGGGGGGGTGTGGAGAGACGATGCTGGGTTTCTATGGATACGACAGACACCAAAGAGTTAACAGAGACGGTTGCCACTATAAAAGCCAAGTTAGGGACGACAGAGACAGACCACTAGAACGAAATCCCCAGAAAGGAGACAACTAACAGACCAAAAACATCCCTCAGGCACACTTGACATTTAAAGGTACATTTCAGGCCTTTGTTTCAAAAAGGGGAATTTCCTCGTAGCCAAATCAGCATTTTCCCATTTTTTCACAATTGCAACATGACATTTTATGTCTAAAACAGAAAGTTGGCAACTTCTACCTCCAGTTCCCCGTGGTCATGTTTCACGTCGTGAAGCTGCAGGAAACATGGAGGAGGTCTCCTTTTAACAGGCTTCCTCTGCAACACAATGACAGAATAGTTAATAACATACAAATACAGGCATTCAGATACAAATACAGGTATTCAGATACAAATACAGGTATTCAGATACAAATACAGGCATTCAGATACAAATACAGGCATTCAGATACAAATACAGGCATTCAGATACAAATACAGGCATTCAGATACAAATACAGGCATTCAGATACAAATGCAGGCATTCAGATACAAATGCAGGCATTCAGATACAAATACAGGCATTCAGATACAAATACAGGCATTCAGATACAAATACAGGCATTCAGATACAAATACAGGCATTCAGATACAAATGCAGGCATTCAGATACAAATGCAGGCATTCAGATACAAATGCAGGCCTTCAGATACAAATGCAGGCCTTCAGATACAAATGCAGGCATTCAGATACAAATACAGGCATTCAGATACAAATACAGGCATTCAGATACAAATACAGGCATTCAGATACAAATACAGGCATTCAGATACAAATACAGGCATTCAGATACAAATACAGGCATTCAGATACAAATACAGGCATTCAGATACAAATACAGGTATTCAGATACAAATACAGGCATTCAGATACAAATACAGGCATTCAGATACAAATACAGGCATTCAGATACAAATACAGGCATTCAGATACAAATACAGGCATTCAGATACAAATACAGGTATTCAGATACAAATACAGGCATTCAGATACAAATACAGGCATTCAGATACAAATACAGGCATTCAGATACAGATACAGGCATTCAGATACAAATACAGGCATTCAGATAAAACTTCAGGCATTCAGATACAAATACAGGCATTCAGATACAAATACAGGCATTCAGATACAAATACAGGCATTCAGATAAAACTTCAGGCATTCAGATACAAATACAGGCATTCAGATACAACTTCAGGCATTCAGATACAAATACAAGCATTCAGATACAAATACAGGCATTCAGATACAAATACAGGCATTCCGATACAAATACAGGCATTCAGATACAAATACAGGCATTCAGATACAAATACAGGCATTCAGATACAAATACAGGCATTCAGATACAAATACAGGCATTCAGATACAAATACAGGCATTCAGATACAAATACAGGCATTCAGATACAAATACAGGCATTCAGATACAAATACAGGCATTCAGATACAAATACTGGCATTCAGATACAAATACTGGCATTCAGATAATACTTCAGGCATTCGGGCATTGGTAACCTCTATACTAGTGTTGTCACGATACCAGGATTAGTATCACAGTATAATACAATGCAAACTGCATTGCTACAGATGCCGGTCTGATACCCGTGCCAGCCGCGACCGGGAGACCCATGAGGCGACGGTGGGCTTTTGGTTTCTCTCCCTCTAAAAACACAAATAAATCATTCTAAATAACAAACTGCCTTTATTTACAAATTAGTAATAATGTCCCAGTCCATGTTGAAGAATTGCCTTTTTCTCACTCACTCTAGGTTATTTGAAATCAAAATAATCTCCAAAATAGGGTTATTCTTTTAAACAAAGCTATTATTATTATTATCATTAATTAATTTAGAATTATATAAAAGCCCCTTAGATATTAATTTAGAATCCTCCAATCCTTTAAATCTAATTATTGGCGGAGAGTCACCTTATTGAAAAAATAAATAATCTGATATACCGTAGGACTACCTTAGGCGACATGAGTCTCACTAGTGTTGAGTAATGTGCTGTTAAAAGTGGTGTAGGTCTTATCTATTTAAAGAGCATATTGAAATTAGAAGCAATAAGATTTGAAGCAATTGCCTACCCGCTGTGGTCAACTATTTCAGCATCGTTTCGCACTGCTCTGAGACAAGCATGGGGACTGGTCTTGATAAATCAATGAGATTTTTATTTTCACTGAATCTCCGTTTGAGTATTGGTTAGACTACAATTATGGTGTGGAAATGTTATGCTCTTAGCACTGTAGCCTACTCCCGACCATTACGTTGTACAGCGCCATATTTTCCTAACGGAAACCCTGAGGGTTTTGTTTTTCTTGGAATAGAAACACTATAATATTAATCAAAATAATTAAGCTACATTTCTTAAAATCAATCCCATATACTATGTTCTTACAAAAAAAAGGTTTTCAATTCTTCAATGCTTCTGAAAGATGCCCTCTAGTGGTCAAACTAGCACTAACTAGCATTAATGGTAACAATGGCTGACAATTAAATAACGTGCCATAGAATTCTGCGGCAGCCTTCAAGGTGTGCTGCAGTATGACACAACTTTTACAGGAAGAACCACGGTGCCATCACAATACTCAATACTAAAACGATACCAAAAACGAT
Source organism: Oncorhynchus keta (assembly GCF_023373465.1). Taxonomy (NCBI): domain Eukaryota; kingdom Metazoa; phylum Chordata; class Actinopteri; order Salmoniformes; family Salmonidae; genus Oncorhynchus; species Oncorhynchus keta. The sequence continues at coordinate 52,687,876 of NC_068438.1, read as the reverse complement.
ACCACGGGAAAACGAGAAGGTGTATTAGCCAAAGTCATAGAATGGCACTTGATCCAGACAGATCTTTTTTTTTTTGAGTTCAATACATTTGAAATGTTTGATGACAATTTATAATATTATGGTCCTAATTTACTTGGATGGTAAATCTCAATCTATTGATGAAGTGGATAAATAAAAGGTGTAGCCTAGGTCTATTCAAAATCCAGGTGAATCTCTATTCAGTAGGAGTGTGTGGATGCATTGAGTTATTGAGCTTGTGTGGGCTCATTTCATGGTGCTACAGATGAGACTTTCCAAACGGGGACTAATTTTACTGTTAACTGATCAACAACTTTTTTTTTTTAAATAAAAGTGTGCGCTGTCTCTTTAAGACCCAATGATGTAATGCACACAGCGAGAAAGAGAGGAGAGATGTGACTGAGGCAAGGGCGAGGTAGTGAATGAATAACCATTTTTGGGGGGCAACGACTATAGATTTTAAGTGACAATCAGCAACTTTGAAATCAACATACTTTGCGTTATGGTTCTTTATATTATCACAAACAAAGTATAAGGGTAGTGAATTGATGTTAGCTTCAGCTGCAAGCTAGCAAGGAAAGTTAGCCTAGGAAGCTGGAAGCTAGCAAGGAAAGTTAGCCTAGGAAGCTGGAAGCTAGCAAGGAAAGTTAGCCTAGGAAGCTGGAAGCTAGCAAGGAAAGTTAGCCTAGGAAGCTGCAAGCTAGCAAGGAAAGTTAGCCTAGGAAGCTGGAAGCCAGCAAGGAAAGTTAGCCTAGGAAGCTGGAAGCCAGCAAGGAAAGTTAGCCTAGGAAGCTGGAAGCTACCGGTATCTTCTGTTCTTGCATTGTAAAGTCTTCTGGTGGACAGAAATGAACAATTGCAAAATGCATTATTCAAGTGTGTTCAATTCTGTGTTGCTTCCAACACTCTACTCAGCAAACTGGATGCAGTTTATCACAGTGCCATCCGTTTTGTCACTAAAGCACCTTATACCACCCACCACTGCGACTTGTATGCTCTCGTTGGCTGGCCCTCGCTACATATTCGTCGCCAGACCCACTGGCTCCAGGTCATCTACAAGTCCATGCTAGGTAAAGCTCCGCCTTATCTCAGTTCACTGGTCACGATGGCAACACCCATCCATAGCACTCGCTCCAGCAGGTGTATCTCACTGATCATCCCTAAAGCCAACACCTCATTTGGCCGCCTTTCGTTCCAGTTCTCTGCTGCCTGTGACTGGAACGAATTGCAAAAATCGCTGAAGTTGGAGACTTTTATCTCCCTCACCAACTTCAAACATCTGCTATCTGAGCAGCTAACCGATCGCTGCAGCTGTACATAACTCTGTGTTGTCTGTTCACACCGCTATGCTTTATCTTGGCCAGGTCGCAGTTGCAAATGAGAACTTGTTCTCAACTAGCCTACCTGGTTAATTAAAAAAATAAAACATTTAAATGAGAGAGGAGATGGTTCCTCAGGACAGACTCCCAGTGGTTCCTCAGGACAGACTAGAGACAGAATGAGAGAGGAGATGGTTCCTCAGGACAGACTAGAGACAGAATGAGAGAGGAGATGGTTCCTCAGGACAGACTAGAGACAGAATGAGAGAGGAGATGGTTCCTCAGGACAGACTAGAGACAGAATGAGAGAGGAGATGGTTCCTCAGGACAGACTAGAGACAGAATGAGAGAGGAGATGGTTCCTCATGACAGACTAGAAACAGAATGAGAGAGGAGATGGTTCCTCAGGACAGACTAGAGACAGAATGAGAGAGGAGATGGTTCCTCAGGATAGACTAGAGTCAGAATGAGAGAGGAGATGGTTCCTCAGGACAGACTAGAGACAGAATGAAAGAGGAGATGGTTCCTCAGGACAGACTAGAGACAGAATGAGAGAGGAGATGGTTCCTCAAGACAGACTAGAGACAGAATGAGAGAGGAGATGGTTCCTCATCGACAGACTAGAGACAGAATGAGAGAGGAGATGGTTCCTCAGGACAGACTAGAGACAGAATGAGAGAGGAGATGGTTCCTCAGGACAGACTCCCAGTGGTTCCTCGGGACAGACTAGAGACAGAATGAGAGAGGAGATGGTTCCTCAGGACAGACTAGAGACAGAATGAGAGAGGAGGTGGTTCCTCAGGACAGACTCCCAGTGGTTCCTCAGGACAGACTAGAGACAGAATGAGAGAGGAGATGGTTCCTCAGGACAGACTAGAGACAGAATGAGAGGAGATGGTGTCCCCCAGGGCTCTGTTCTAGGCCCTCTCTTATTCTCGCTATACACCAAGTCACTTGGCTCTGTCATAACCTCACATGGTCTCTCCTATCATTGCTATGCAGACGACACACAATTAATCTTCTCCTTTCCCCCTTCTGATGACCAGGTGGCGAATCGCATCTCTGCATGTCTGGCAGACATATCAGTGTGGATGACGGATCACCACCTCAAGCTGAACCTCAGCAAGACGGAGCTCCTCTTCCTCCCGGGGAAGGACTGCCCGTTCCATGATCTCGCCATCACGGTTGACAACTCCATTGTGTCCTCCTCCCAGAGCGCTAAGAACCTTGGCGTGATCCTGGACAACACCCTGACGTTCTCAACTAACATCAAGGCGGTGTCCCGTTCCTGTAGGTTCATGCTCTACAACATCCGCAGAGTACGACCCTGCCTCACACAGGAAGCGGCGCAGGTCCTAATCCAGGCACTTGTCATCTCCCGTCTTGACTACTGCAACTCGCTGTTGGCTGGGCTCCCTGCCTGTGCCATTAAACCCCTACAACTCATCCAGAACGCCGCAGCCCGTCTGGTGTTCAACCTTCCCAAGTTCTCTCACGTCACCCCGCTCCTCCGCTCTCTCCACTGGCTTCCAGTTGAAGCTCGCATCCGCTACAAGACCATGGTGCTCGCCTACGGAGCTGTGAGGGGAACGGCACCTCAGTACCTCCAGGCCCTGATCAGGCCCTACACCCAAACAAGGGCACTGCGTTCATCCACCTCTGGCCTGCTCGCCTCCCTACCACTGAGGAAGTACAGTTCCCGCTCAGCCCAGTCAAAACTGTTCGCTGCTCTGGCCCCCAATGGTGGAACAAACTCCCTCACGACGCCAGGACAGCGGAGTCAATCACCACCTTCCGGAGACACCTGAAACCCCACCTCTTCAAGGAATACCTAGGATAGGGTAAGTAAGGGTAAGTAATCCTTCTCACTCCCCCAACAAGATTTAGATGCAAGTGGCTGTTCCACTGGTTGTCATAGGTGTTTGCACCAATTTGTAAGTCGCTCTGGATAAGAGCGTCTGCTAAATGACTTAAATGACAGACTAGAGACAGAATGAGAGAGGAGATGGTTCCTCAGGACAGACTAGAGACAGAATGGGAGAGGAGATGGTTCCTCGGGACAGACTAGAGACAGAATGAGAGAGGAGATGGTTCCTCAGGACAGACTAGAGACAGAATGAGAGAGGAGATGGTTCCTCAGGACAGACTAGAGACAGAATGAGAGAGGAGATGGTTCCTCAGGACAGACTAGAGACAGAATGAGAGAGGAGATGGTTCCTCAGGACAGACTCCCAGTGGTTCCTCGGGACAGACTAGAGACAGAATGAGAGAGGAGATGGTTCCTCAGGACAGACTAGAGACAGAATGAGAGGAGATGGTTCCTCAGGACAGACTAGAGACAGAATGAGAGAGGAGATGGTTCCTCAGGACAGACTAGAGACAGAATGAGAGAGGAGATGGTTCCTCAGGACAGACTAGAGACAGAATGAGAGAGGAGATGGTTCCTCAGGACAGACTAGAGACAGAATGAGAGAGGAGATGGTTCCTCAGGACAGACTAGAGACAGAATGAGAGAGGAGATGGTTCCTCAGGACAGACTAGAGACAGAATGAGAGAGGAGATGGTTCCTCAGGACAGACTAGAGACAGACTGAGAGAGGAGATGGTTCCTCAGGACAGACTAGAGACAGAATGAGAGAGGAGATGGTTCCTCAGGACAGACTAGAGACAGAATGAGAGAGGAGATGGTTCCTCAGGACAGACTAGAGACAGAATGAGAGAGGAGATGGTTCCTCAGGACAGACTAGAGACAGAATGAGAGAGGAGATGGTTCCTCAGGACAGACTAGAGACAGAATGAGAGGAGATGGTTCCTCAGGACAGACTAGAGACAGAATGAGAGAGGAGATGGTTCCTCAGGACAGACTAGAGACAGAATGAGAGAGGAGATGGTTCCTCAGGACAGACTAGAGACAGAATGAGAGAGGAGATGGTTCCTCAGGACAGACTAGAGACAGAATGAGAGAGGAGATGGTTCCTCAGGACAGACTAGAGACAGAATGAGAGAGGAGATGGTTCCTCAGGACAGACTAGAGACAGACAGAGAGGAGATGGTTCCTCAGGACAGACTAGAGACAGAATGAGAGAGGAGATGGTTCCTCAGGACAGACTAGAGACAGAATGAGAGAGGAGATGGTTCCTCAGGACAGACTAGAGACAGAATGAGAGAGGAGATGGTTCCTCAGGACAGACTAGAGACAGAATGAGAGAGGAGATGGTTCCTCAGGACAGACTAGAGACAGAATGAGAGAGGAGATGGTTCCTCAGGACAGACTAGAGACAGAATGAGAGAGGAGATGGTTCCTCAGGACAGACTAGAGACAGAATGAGAGAGGAGATGGTTCCTCAGGACAGACTAGAGACAGAATGAGAGAGGAGATGGTTCCTCAGGACAGACTAGAAACAGAATGAGAGAGGAGATGGTTCCTCAGGACAGACTAGAGACAGAATGAGAGAGGAGATGGTTCCTCAGGATAGACTAGAGTCAGAATGAGAGAGGAGATGGTTCCTCAGGACAGACTAGAGACAGAATGAAAGAGGAGATGGTTCCTCAGGACAGACTAGAGACAGAATGAGAGAGGAGATGGTTCCTCAGGACAGACTAGAGACAGAATGAGAGAGGAGATGGTTCCTCATCGACAGACTAGAGACAGAATGAGAGAGGAGATGGTTCCTCAGGACAGACTAGAGACAGAATGAGAGAGGAGATGGTTCCTCAGGACAGACTCCCAGTGGTTCCTCGGGACAGACTAGAGACAGAATGAGAGAGGAGATGGTTCCTCATGACAGACTAGAGACAGAATGAGAGAGGAGGTGGTTCCTCAGGACAGACTCCCAGTGGTTCCTCAGGACAGACTAGAGACAGAATGAGAGAGCAGATGGTTCCTCAGGACAGACTAGAGACAGAATGAGAGGAGATGGTTCCTCAGGACAGACTAGAGACAGAATGAGAGAGGAGATGGTTCCTCAGGACAGACTAGAGACAGAATGAGAGAGGAGATGGTTCCTCGGGACAGACTAGAGACAGAATGAGAGAGGAGATGGTTCCTCAGGACAGACTAGAGACAGAATGAGAGAGGAGATGGTTCCTCAGGACAGACTAGAGACAGAATGAGAGGAGATGGTTCCTCAGGACAGACTAGAGACAGAATGAGAGAGGAGATGGTTCCTCAGGACAGACTAGAGACAGAATGAGAGAGGAGATGGTTCCTCAGGACAGACTAGAGACAGAATGAGAGAGGAGATGGTTCCTCAGGACAGACTAGAGACAGAATGAGAGAGGAGAAGGTTCCTCAGGACAGACTAGAGACAGAATGAGAGAGGAGATGGTTCCTCAGGACAGACTCCCAGTGGTTCCTCGGGACAGACTAGAGACAGAATGAGAGAGGAGATGGTTCCTCAGGACAGACTAGAGACAGAATGAGAGGAGATGGTTCCTCAGGACAGACTAGAGACAGAATGAGAGAGGAGATGGTTCCTCAGGACAGACTAGAGACAGAATGAGAGAGGAGATGGTTCCTCAGGACAGACTAGAGACAGAATGAGAGAGGAGATGGTTCCTCAGGACAGACTAGAGACAGAATGAGAGAGGAGATGGTTCCTCAGGACAGACTAGAGACAGAATGAGAGAGGAGATGGTTCCTCAGGACAGACTAGAGACAGAATGAGAGAGGAGATGGTTCCTCAGGACAGACTAGAGACAGACTGAGAGAGGAGATGGTTCCTCAGGACAGACTAGAGACAGAATGAGAGAGGAGATGGTTCCTCAGGACAGACTAGAGACAGAATGAGAGAGGAGATGGTTCCTCAGGACAGACTAGAGACAGAATGAGAGAGGAGATGATTCCTCAGGACAGACTTGAGACAGAATGAGAGAGGAGATGGTTCCTCAGGACAGACTAGAGACAGAATGAGAGGAGATGGTTCCTCAGGACAGACTAGAGACAGAATGAGAGAGGAGATGGTTCCTCAGGACAGACTAGAGACAGAATGAGAGAGGAGATGGTTCCTCAGGACAGACTAGAGACAGAATGAGAGAGGAGATGGTTCCTCAGGACAGACTAGAGACAGAATGAGAGAGGAGATGGTTCCTCAGGACAGACTAGAGACAGAATGAGAGAGGAGATGGTTCCTCAGGACAGACTAGAGACAGACAGAGAGGAGATGGTTCCTCAGGACAGACTAGAGACAGAATGAGAGAGGAGATGGTTCCTCAGGACAGACTAGAGACAGAATGAGAGAGGAGATGGTTCCTCAGGACAGACTAGAGACAGAATGAGAGAGGAGATGGTTCCTCAGGACAGACTAGAGACAGAATGAGAGGAGATGGTTCCTCAGGACAGACTAGAGACAGAATGAGAGGAGATGGTTCCTCAGGACAGACTAGAGACAGAATGAGAGAGGAGATGGTTCCTCAGGACAGACTAGAGACAGAATGAGAGAGGAGATGGTTCCTCAGGACAGACTAGAGACAGAATGAGAGAGGAGATGGTTCCTCAGGACAGACTAGAGACAGAATGAGAGAGGAGATGGTTCCTCAGGACAGACTAGAGACAGACAGAGAGGAGATGGTTCCTCAGGACAGACTAGAGACAGAATGAGAGAGGAGATGGTTCCTCAGGACAGACTAGAGACAGAATGAGAGAGGAGATGGTTCCTCAGGACAGACTAGAGACAGAATGAGAGAGGAGATGGTTCCTCAGGACAGACTAGAGACAGAATGAGAGAGGAGATGGTTCCTCAGGACAGACTAGAGACAGAATGAGAGAGGAGATGGTTCCTCAGGACAGACTAGAGACAGAATGAGAGAGGAGATGGTTCCTCAGGACAGACTAGAGACAGAATGAGAGAGGAGATGGTTCCTCAGGACAGACTAGAGACAGAATGAGAGAGGAGATGGTTCCTCAGGACAGACTAGAGACAGAATGAGAGAGGAGATGGTTCCTCAGGACAGACTAGAGACAGAATGAGAGAGGAGATGGTTCCTCAGGACAGACTAGAGACAGAATGAGAGAGGAGATGGTTCCTCAGGACAGACTAGAGACAGAATGAGAGAGGAGATGGTTCCTCAGGACAGACTAGAGACAGAATGAGAGAGGAGATGGTTCCTCAGGACAGACTAGAGACAGAATGAGAGGGGAGATAACATGATACAGTCTAGACTCCCAGTGGTTCCTCAGGACAGACTAGAGTCAGAATGAGAGAGGAGATGGTTCCTCAGGACAGACTAGAGTCAGAATGAGAGAGGAGATCGTTCCTCAGGACAGACTAGAGACAGAATGAGAGGGGAGATAACATGATACAGTCCAGACTCCCAGTGGTTCCTCAGGACAGACTAGAGTCAGTATGAGAGGGGAGATAACATGATACAGTCCAGACTCCCAGTGGTTCCTCAGGACAGACTAGAGTCAGTATGAGAGGGGAGATAACATGATACAGTCCAGACTCCCAGTGGTTCCCCAGGACAGACTCCCAGTGGTTCCTCAGGACAGACTAGAGTCAGAATGAGAGAGGAGATGGTTCCTCAGGACAGACTCCCAGTGGTTCCTCAGTCCAGACTCCCAGTGGTTCCTCAGTCCAGACTCCCAGTGGTTCCTCAGGACAGACTCCCAGTGGTTCCTCAGGACAGACTAGAGTCAGTATGAGAGAGGAGATGGTTCCTCAGGACAGACTAGAGTCAGAATGAGAGAGGAGATGGTTCCTCAGCCCAGCCTCCCAGCGGTTCCTCAGGACAGACTAGAGACAGAATGAGAGAGGAGATGGTTCCTCAGGACAGACTCCCAGTGGTTCCTCAGGACAGACTAGAGACCGAATGAGAGAGGAGATGGTTCCTCAGGACAGACTAGAGACAGACTGAGAGAGGAGATGGTTCCTCAGGACAGACTAGAGACAGAATGAGAGAGGAGATGGTTACTCAGGACAGACTAGAGACAGAATGAGAGAGGAGATGGTTCCTCAGGACAGACTAGAGTCAGTATGAGAGAGGAGATGGTTCCTCAGGACAGACTCCCAGTGCTTCCTCAGGACAGACTAGAGTCAGTATGAGAGAGGAGATGGTTCCTCAGGACAGACTAGAGACAGAATGAGAGAGGAGATGGTTCCTCAGGACAGACTAGAGTCAGTATGAGAGAGGAGATGGTTCCTCAGGACAGACTAGAGACAGAATGAGAGAGGAGATGGTTCCTCAGGACAGACTAGAGTCAGTATGAGAGAGGAGATGGTTCCTCAGGACAGACTCCCAGTGGTTCCTCAGGACAGACTAGAGTCAGTATGAGAGGGGAGATAACATGATACAGTCCAGACTCCCAGTGGTTCCTCAGGACAGACTAGAGTCAGTATGAGAGAGGAGATAACATGATACAGTCCAGACTCCCAGTGGTTCCCCAGGACAGACTCCCAGTGGTTCCTCGGGACAGACTAGAGTCAGTATGAGAGGGGAGATAACATGATACAGTCCAGACTCCCAGTGGTTCCCCAGGACAGACTCCCAGTGGTTCCTCGGGACAGACTAGAGTCAGTATGAGAGGGGAGATAACATGATACAGTCCAGACTCCCAGTGGTTCCTCAGGACAGACTAGAGTCAGTATGAGAGAGGAGATAACATGATACAGTCCAGACTCCCAGTGGTTCCCCAGGACAGACTCCCAGTGGTTCCTCAGGACAGACTAGAGTCAGTATGAGAGGGGAGATAACATGATACAGTCCAGACTCCCAGTGGTTCCCCAGGACAGACTCCCAGTGGTTCCCCAGGACAGACTCCCAGTGGTTCCTCAGGACAGACTAGAGTCAGTATGAGAGGGGAGATAACATGATACAGTCCAGACTCCCAGTGGTTCCTCAGGACAGACTAGAGTCAGTATGAGAGGGGAGATAACATGATACAGTCCAGACTCCCAGTGGTTCCTCAGGACAGACTAGAGTCAGTATGAGAGAGGAGATAACATGATACAGTCCAGACTCCCAGTGGTTCCCCAGAACAGACTCCCAGTGGTTCCTCAGGACAGATCAGAGCTAGCAATGAGTCCAGGTGGACCAGGCACAGTGTCTCGTGCTTTAAAGGGGACATCGGCTGCGCTGACAGACTTGATCCTCTCTCAATCAGTAGACAACGTGAGACACATTTAATAAAAATATCCAAAGTAACAAAAATGATTGTACCGGACCATTTTTTTCTTCTTCATGTTTTAGTATTTAAAAAGTACAGAAGTTTTGAGTATACAAATCAACATACCTCCATTACAGAGGATAAACCAGTGAGTTATAACCATCAACGACAGAGAAGGAGACAGACAGACATGACAACTTTACCACAGAACTAGAATGAGAAGCTATCTAGGAACTTTACCTCGTCGTGCGGAGTCTGCGTCGGCATGACGTGATCTTTGAATCTCCCGGCCAACTCGGCCACCGAAGACTTGACCGACGAGTCCTTCTGAAACACGAAAAGCTCATACATTCAGCAACATAGAAACACTGTCACGAACATAACCTTTGGCATCGCCGCGAGCCGAGAAAGTACTCTGGACCCCAGTGCCTTCCGTTGAGGAGAAGGAGGTCCAGCCTTCTGGATTTTCCTCGGAAGCATTTTGATCTCTCCCCGAATACAGAGCTGTGATTGTGGTTCTATCTGTCCACAGGAAGAGAGACACGGCATCCCCAGACACAGCTGGACAACATCATACCTCTGCATCTGC
>NC_068438.1:52570347-52672847 GCF_023373465.1 Oncorhynchus keta | reverse complement strand
TACTACAGTATCTTTAGTTCAGTATCATTACTACAGTATCATTACTACAGTATCTTTACTACAGTATCTTTAGTTCAGTATCATTACTACAGTATCATTATTACAGTATCTTTAGTTCAGTATCATTACTACAGTATCATTACTACAGTATCTTTAGTTCAGTATCATTACTACAGTAGCTTTACTACAGTATCATTACTACAGTATCTTTACTACAGTATCTTTACTACAGTATCATTGCGATAGTATCTTGACTACAGTATCTTTAATACAGTATCTTTACTACAGTATCTTTACTACAGTATCATTGCTACAGTATCTTTACTACAGTATCTTTACTACAGTATACTTAGTTCAGTATCATTACTACAGTATATTTACTACAGTATCATTACTACAGTATCATTACTACAGTATCTTTACTACAGTATCTTTACTACAGTATCATTGCTACAGTATCTTTACTACAGTATATTTAGTTCAGTAACATTACTGCAGTATCTTTACTACAGTATCATTACTACAGTATCTTTACTACAGTATCTTTACTACAGTATCATTACTACAGAAGCTTTACTACAGTATCATTACTAAAGTATCTTTACTAAAGTATATTTACTACAGTATCATTACTACAGTATCTTTACTACAGTATCATTACTACAGTATCTTTACTACAGTATATTTAGTTCAGTATCATTACTACAGTATCTTTACTACAGTATCTTTGCTACAGTATCATTGCTACAGTATCATTACTACAGTATCATTACTACAGTATCTTTACTACAGTATATTTACTACAGTATCATTACAACAGTATCATTACTACAGTATCATTACTACAGTATCTTTACTACAGTATCTTTACTACAGTATCATTGCTACAGTATCTTTACTACAGTATATTTAGTTCAGTATCATTACTGCAGTATCTTTACTACAGTATCATTACTACAGTATCTTTACTACAGTATCTTTACTACAGTATCATTACTACAGTATCATGACTGCAGTATCATTACTACAGTATCATTACTACAGTATCTTTACTACAGAATCATTACTACAGTATCATTACTGCAGTATCATTACTGCAGTATCTTTACTACAGTATCATTACTACAGTATCATTACTGCAGTATCATTACTGCAGTATCATTACTGCAGTATCTTTACTACAGTATCTTTACTACAGTATCTTTACTACAGTATCATTACTACAGTATCTTTACTACAGTATCTTTACTACAGTATCATTACTGCAGTATCTTTACTACAGTATCTTTACTACAGTATCTTTACTACAGTATCATTACTACAGTACCATTACTGCAGTATCTTTACTACAGTATCTTTACTACAGTATCTTTACTGCAGTATCATTACTGCAGTATCATTACTGCAGTATCTTTACTACAGTATCTTTACTACAGTATACTTAGTTCAGTATCATTACTACAGTATCTTTACTACAGTATCTTTACTACAGTATCTTTACTACAGTATCATTACTGCAGTATCTTTACTACAGTATCTTTACTACAGTATCATTACTACAGTATCATTACTGCAGTATCTTTACTACAGTATCTTTACTACAGTATCTTTACTACAGTATCTTTACTACAGTATCATTACTGCAGTATCATTACTACAGTATACTTAGTTCAGTATCATTACTGCAGTATCATTACTGCAGTATCTTTACTACAGTATCTTTAATACAGTATCATTACTACAGTATCATTACTGCAGTATCTTTACTACAGTATCTTTACTACAGTATCATTACTACAGTATCTTTACTACAGTATCTTTACTACAGTATCTTTACTACAGTATCATTACTACAGTATCATTACTACAGTATCATTACTGCAGTATCTTTACTACAGTATCTTTACTACAGTATCTTTACTACAGTATCTTTACTACAGTATCTTTACTACAGTATCATTACTGCAGTATCATTACTGCAGTATCTTTACTACAGTATCTGTACTACAGTATACTTAGTTCAGTATCATTACTACAGTATCTTTACTACAGTATCATTACTGCAGTATCTTTACTACAGTATCTTTACTACAGTATCTTTACTACAGTATCTTTACTACAGTATCATTACTACAGTATCGTTACTACAGTATCGTTACTACAGTATCATTACTACAGTATCTTTACTACAGTATCTTTACTACAGTATCATTACTACAGTATCATTACTACAGTATCTTTACTACAGTATCTTTACTACAGTATCTTTACTACAGTATCTTTACTACAGTATCTTTACTACAGTATCATTACTACAGTATCATTACTACAGTATCTTTAGTTCAGTATCATTACTACAGTATCATTACTACAGTATCATTACTGCAGTATCATTACTACAGTATCATTACTACAGTATCATTACTACAGTATCTTTAGTTCAGTATCATTACTACAGTATCATTACTACAGTATCATTACTACAGTATCTTTAGTTCAGTATCATTACTACAGTATCTTTACTACAGTATCATTACTGCAGTATCTTTACTACAGTATCTTTACTACAGTATCTTTACTACAGTATCATTACTACAGTATCGTTACTACAGTATCGTTACTACAGTATCTTTACTACAGTATCATTACTACAGTATCATTACTACAGTATCTTTACTACAGTATCATTACTACAGTATCATTACTACAGTATCATTACTACAGTATCATTACTACAGTATCTTTAGTTCAGTATCATTACTACAGTATCATTACTACAGTATCATTACTGCAGTATCATTACTACAGTATCATTACTACAGTATCATTACTACAGTATCTTTAGTTCAGTATCATTACTACAGTATCATTACTACAGTATCTTTACTACAGTATCTTTACTACAGTATCATTACTACAGTATCTTTAGTTCAGTATCATTACTACAGTATCTTTAGTTCAGTATCATTACTACAGTATCTTTACTACAGTATCATTACTGCAGTATCTTTACTACAGTATCTTTACTACAGTATCTTTACTACAGTATCATTACTACAGTATCGTTACTACAGTATCGTTACTACAGTATCATTACTACAGTATCTTTACTACAGTATCATTACTACAGTATCATTACTACAGTATCTTTACTACAGTATCATTACTACAGTATCATTACTACAGTATCTTTACTACAGTATCATTACTACAGTATCATTACTACAGTATCTTTAGTTCAGTATCATTACTACAGTATCATTACTACAGTATCATTACTGCAGTATCATTACTGCAGTATCATTACTACAGTATCTTTACTACAGTATCTTTACTACAGTATCATTACTACAGTATCTTTAGTTCAGTATCATTACTACAGTATCTTTAGTTCAGTATCATTACTACAGTATCTTTACTACAGTATCATTACTGCAGTATCTTTACTACAGTATCTTTACTACAGTATATTTACTACAGTATCTTTACTACAGTATCATTACTACAGTATCGTTACTACAGTATCGTTACTACAGTATCATTACTACAGTATCTTTACTACAGTATCATTACTACAGTATCATTACTACAGTATCTTTACTACAGTATCATTACTACAGTATCTTTACTACAGTATCTTTACTACAGTATCATTACTACAGTATCATTACTACAGTATCTTTAGTTCAGTATCATTACTACAGTATCATTACTACAGTATCATTACTGCAGTATCATTACTGCAGTATCATTACTACAGTATCATTACTACAGTATCATTACTACAGTATCATTACTACAGTATCTTTAGTTCAGTATCATTACTACAGTATCATTACTACAGTATCATTACTACAGTATCTTTACTACAGTATCTTTACTACAGTATCTTTACTACAGTATCTTTACTACAGTATCATTACTACAGTATCTTTAGTTCAGTATCATTACTACAGTATCTTTAGTTCAGTATCATTACTACAGTATCTTTACTACAGTATCATTACTGCAGTATCTTTACTACAGTATCTTTACTACAGTATCTTTACTACAGTATCATTACTGCAGTATCTTTACTACAGTATCTTTACTACAGTATCATTACTACAGTACTACAGTATCGTTACTACAGTATCATTACTACAGTATATTTACTACAGTATCATTACTACAGTATCATTACTACAGTATCTTTACTACAGTATCAATACTACAGTATCATTACTACAGTATCATTACTACAGTATCATTACTACAGTATCTTTAGTTCAGTATCATTACTACAGTATCATTACTACAGTATCATTACTACAGTATCATTACTACAGTATCTTTAGTTCAGTATCATTACTACAGTATCATTACTACAGTATCATTACTACAGTATACTTAGTTCAGTATCATTACTACAGTATCTTTACTACAGTATCATTACTACAGTATCTTTACTACAGTATCTTTACTACAGTATCATTACTACAGTATCTTTACTACAGTATCTTTACTACAGTATCATTACTACAGTATCATTACTGCAGTATCTTTACTACAGTATCTTTACTACAGTATCATTACTACAGTATCATTACTGCAGTATCTTTACTACAGTATCTTTACTACAGTATCTTTACTACAGTATCTTTACTACAGTATCATTACTGCAGTATCATTACTGCAGTATCTTTACTACAGTATCTTTACTACAGTATACTTAGTTCAGTATCATTACTACAGTATCTTTACTACAGTATCATTACTGCAGTATCTTTACTACAGTATCTTTAATACAGTATCTTTACTGCAGTATCATTACTGCAGTATCATTACTGCAGTATCTTTACTACAGTATACTTAGTTCAGTATCATTACTACAGTATCTTTACTACAGTATCATTACTGCAGTATCTTTACTACAGTATCTTTAATACAGTATCTTTACTACAGTATCATTACTGCAGTATCTTTACTACAGTATCTTTACTACAGTATCTTTACTACAGTATCTTTACTACAGTATCATTACTACAGTATCATTACTACAGTATCTTTACTACAGTATCATTACTACAGTATCATTACTGCAGTATCTTTACTACAGTATCTTTACTACAGTATCTTTACTGCAGTATCATTACTGCAGTATCTTTACTACAGTATCTTTACTACAGTATACTTAGTTCAGTATCATTACTACAGTATCTTTACTACAGTATCATTACTGCAGTATCTTTACTACAGTATCTTTACTACAGTATCTTTACTACAGTATCATTACTGCAGTATCTTTACTACAGTATCTTTACTACAGTATCATTACTACAGTACTACAGTATCGTTACTACAGTATCATTACTACAGTATCTTTACTACAGTATCATTACTACAGTATCATTACTACAGTATCTTTACTACAGTATCAATACTACAGTATCATTACTACATTATCATTACTACAGTATCATTACTACAGTATCTTTAGTTCAGTATCATTACTACAGTATCATTACTACAGTATCATTACTACAGTATCATTACTACAGTATCATTACTACAGTATCTTTAGTTCAGTATCATTACTACAGTATCATTACTACAGTATCATTACTACAGTATCATTACTACAGTATCTTTAGTTCAGTATCTTTAGTTCAGTATCTTTAGTTCAGTATCATTACTACAGTATCATTACTACAGTATCATTACTACAGTATCATTACTACAGTATCTTTACTACAGTATCATTACTACAGTATCATTACTACAGTATCTTTACTACAGTATCTTTACTACAGTATCATTACTACAGTATCTTTACTACAGTATCTTTACTACAGTATCATTACTACATTATCATTACTACAGTATCATTACTACAGTATCATTACTACAGTATCATTACTACAGTATCTTTACTACAGTATCATTACTACAGTATCTTTACTACAGTATCATTACTACAGTATCATTACTACAGTATCATTACTACAGTATCAATACTACAGTATCATTACTACAGTATCATTACTACAGTATCTTTACTACAGTATCATTACTACAGTATCTTTACTACAGTATCATTACTACAGTATCATTACTACAGTATCTTTACTACAGTATCTTTACTACAGTATCATTACTACAGTATCATTACTACAGTATCATTACTACAGTATCATTACTACAGTATCTTTACTACAGTATCATTACTACAGTATCATTACTACAGTATCATTACTACAGTATCTTTACTACAGTATCTTTACTACAGTATCTTTACTACAGTATCATTACTGCAGTATCATTACTGCAGTATCTTTACTACAGTATCATTACTACAGTATCTTTACTACAGTATCTTTACTACAGTATCATTACTACAGTATCTTTACTACAGTATCATTACTACAGTATCATTACTACAGTATCATTACTACAGTATCATTACTACAGTATCATTACTGCAGTATCATTACTACAGTAGTAGGAAAACATGAGGGTGTTTTTGGATTGGCCTTCCTCTTTCCTCTCTCTGAATATCTCACTTTTCCACGACATTCATTCACAGGTTGCTTGTTTGTCTGACACGTGAGTGAGTGAGTGAGTGAGTGAGTGAGTGAGTGAGTGAGTGAGTGAGTGAGTGATCCACCTCTACGCAGACGACACCATTCTGAATACTTCTGGCCCTTCTTTGGACACTGTGTTAACTAACCTCCAGACGAGCTTCAATGCCGTACAGCTCTCCTTCCGTGGCCTCCAACTGCTCTTAAATACAAGTAAAACTAAATGCATGCTCTTCAACTGATCGCTGCCCGCACCCGCCCGACCAGCATCACTACTCTGGACGGCTCTGACTTAGAATATGTGTACAACTACAAATACCTAGGTGTCTGGTTGGACTGTAAACTCTCCTTCCAGACTCACATTAATCATCTCCAATCCAAAATGAAATTTAGAATGGGCTTACTATTTTGCAACAAAGCTTCCTTCACTCATGCTGCCAAAGATACCCTCGTAAAACTGACTATTCTACCGATACTCGACTTTGGCGATGTCATTTACAAAATAGCCTCCAACACCCTACTCAACAAACTGGATGCAGTCTATCACAGTGCCATGCGTTTTGTCACCAAAGCCTCATATACTACCCACCACTGCGAACTGTACGCTCTCGTTGGCTGGCCCTCCCTTTATATTCGTCGCCAAACCGGGGCGGCAGGGTAGCCTAGTGGTTAGAGCGTTGGACTAGTAACTGGAAGGTTGCGAGTTCAAACCCCCGAGCTGACAAGGTACAAAATCTGTCGTTCTGCCCCTGAACAGGCAGTTAACCCACTGTTCCCAGGCAGTCATTGAAAATAAGAATGTGTTCTTAACTGACTTGCCTGGTTAAATAAAGGTAAAAAAATAAAATAAAATAAAAAACCACTGGCTCCAGGTCATATATAAGTCTTTGCTAGGTAAAGCCCCGCCTTATCTCAGTTCTCAGGCTATTCCTCCTTTGGCCGCCTTTCCTTCCAGTTCTCTGCTGCCAATGACTGGAACGAACACTAACTTGAAACATCAGCTGTCAGAACAGCTTACACCTGTACACAGCCCATCTGTAAATAGCCCATCTGTAAATAGCCCATCTGTAAATAGCCCATCTGTAAATAGCCCATCTGTAAATAGCCCATCCAACTTCCTCATCCCCATATTGTTATTTAGTTGCTCTTTTGCACCCCAGTATCTTTACTTGCACATCATCTGTACATCTATTCACTCCAGTGTTAATTGCTAAATTGTAATTATTTCGCCTCTATGGCCTATTTATTGCCTTACCTCCCTAATCTTACTACATTTTCACACACTGTACATAGATTTTTCTATTGTGTTATTGACTGTATGTTTGTTTATTCCATGTGTAACTCTGTGTTGTTGTTTGTGTCACACTGCTTTGCTTTATCTTGGCCAGGTCACAGTTGTAAATGAGAACTTGTTCTCAACTGGCCTACCTGGTTAAATAAAGGTGAAATAAAAAATAATAAAACATTTTTTTTTAAATAAAATAAAAAAATATATATATATCAAAAAATAGCGCACTACTTTGACCACTCCCTCACCCCATACGCACGATCCCTCCATACGCTCGCTCCCTCACCCTATACGCTCGCTCCCTCACCCTATACGCTCGCTCCCTCACCCCATACGCTCCCTCACCCCATACGCTCCCTCACCCCAGACGCACGCTCCCTCACCCCATACGCTCCCTCACCCCATACGCTCCCTCCCTCACCCCATACGCTCCCTCCCTCACCCCATACGCTCCCTCACCCCATACGCTCCCTCCCTCACCCTATACGCTCGCTCCCTCACCCCATACGCACGCTCCCTCACCCTATACGCTCGCTCCCTCACCCCATACGCTCGCTCACTCACCCCATACGCTCCCTCACCCCATACGCTCGCTCACTCACCCCATAAGCTCGTACACTCACCCCATAAGCTCGCTCACTCACCCCATACGCTCCCTCACCCCATACGCTCCCTCACCCAATCGCTCGCTCCCTCACCCCATACGCTCCCTCACTCACCCCATACGCTCCCTCACCCCATACGCTCCCTCACCCACCGCTCGCTCCCTCACCCCATACGCTCGCTCACTCACCCCATCAGCTCCCTCACTCACCACATACGCTCCCTCACTCACCCCATACGCTCACTCAACCCATCAGCTCCCTCACTCACCCCATCAGCTCCCTCGCTCACCCCATACGCTCCCTCACCCCATACGCTCCCTCACCCCATACGCTCCCTCATCCCATACGCTCCCTCATCCCATACGCTCCCTCATCCCATACGCTTGCTCACTCAACCCATACGCTCCCTCACCCCATACGCTCCCTCACCCAATCGCTCGCTCCCTCACCCCATACGCTCGCTCACTCACCCCATCAGCTCCCTCGCTCACCCCATACGCTCCCTCACCCCATACGCTCCCTCACCCCATACGCTCCCTCACCCCATACGCTCCCTCATCCCATACGCTCCCTCATCCCATACGCTCCCTCACCCCATCGCTCGCTCCCTCACCCTATACGCTCGCTCCCTCACCCCATACGCTCGCTCCCTCACCCCATACGCTCCCTCCCTCACCCCATAAGCTCCCTCCCTCACCCCATAAGCTCGCTCACTCACCCCATAAGCTCGTACACTCACCCCATAAGCTCGCTCACTCACCCCATATGCTCCCTCACCCCATACGCTCCCTCACCCAATCGCTCGCTCCCTCACCCCATACGCTCCCTCACTCACCCCATCAGCTCCCTAACTCACCACATACGCTCCCTCACTCACCCCATACGCTCCCTCACCCCATACGCTCCCTCACTCACCCCATACGCTCCCTCACCCCATACGCTCCCTCACCCAATCGCTCGCTCCCTCACCCCATACGCTCGCTCACTCACCCCATCAGCTCCCTCACTCACCACATACGCTCCCTCACTCACCCCATACGCTCACTCACCCCATACGCTCCCTCATCCCATACGCTCCCTCATCCCATACGCTCCCTCATCCCATACGTTCACTAATCCCATACGCTCCCTCATCCCATAAGTTCACTCATCCAATACGCTCCCTCATCCAATACGCTCCCTCATCCAATACGCTCCCTCATCCAATACGCTCCCTCATCCAATACGCTCCCTCATCCAATACGCTCCCTCATCCAATACGCTCCCTCATCCAATACGCTCCCTCATCCAATACGCTCCCTCATCTAATACGCTCCCTCATCCAATACGCTCCCTCATCTAATACGCTCCCTCATCTAATACGCTCCCTCATCCAATACGCTCCCTCATCCAATACGCTCCCTCATCTAATACGCTCCTCATCTAATACGCTCGCTCATCTAATACGCTCCCTCATCCAATACGCTCCCCATCATCATCCAATACGCTCCCTCATCCAATACGCTCCCTCATCCAATACGCTCCCTCATCCAATACGCTCCCTCATCCAATACGCTCCCTCATCTAATACGCTCCCTCATCTAATACGCTCCCTCATCCAATACGCTCCCTCATCCAATACGCTCCCTCATCCAATACGCTCCCTCATCTAATACGCTCGCTCATCTAATACGCTCCCTCATCTAATACGCTCCCTCATCTAATACGCTCGCTCATCTAATACGCTCCCTCATCCAATACGCTCCCTCATCCAATACGCTCCCTCATCCAATACGCTCCCTCATCCAATACGCTCCCTCATCCAATACGCTCCCTCATCCAATACGCTCCCTCATCTAATACGCTCCCTCATCCAATACGCTCCCTCATCCAATACGCTCCCTCATCCAATACGCTCCCTCATCCAATACGCTCCCTCATCCAATACGCTCCCTCATCTAATACGCTCGCTCATCTAATACGCTCCCTCATCTAATACGCTCCCTCATCTAATACGCTCCCTCATCTAATACGCTCCCTCATCTAATACGCTCCCTCATCCAATACGCTCCCTCATCTAATACGCTCCCTCATCTAATACGCTCCCTCATCCAATACGCTCCCTCATCCAATACGCTCCCTCATCTAATACGCTCCCTCATCTAATACGCTCGCTCATCTAATACGCTCCCTCATCCAATACGCTCCCTCATCCAATACGCTCCCTCATCCAATACGCTCCCTCATCCAATACGCTCCCTCATCCAATACGCTCCCTCATCCAATACGCTCCCTCATCTAATACGCTCCCTCATCTAATACGCTCCCTCATCTAATACGCTCCCTCATCCAATACGCTCCCTCATCTAATACGCTCCCTCATCTAATACGCTCCCTCATCTAATACGCTCCCTCATCTAATACGCTCCCTCATCTAATACGCTCCCTCATCTAATACGCTCCCTCATCTAATACGCTCCCTCATCTAATACGCTCCCTCATCTAATACGCTCCCTCATCTAATACGCTCCCTCATCTAATACGCTCCCTCATCCAATACGCTCCCTCATCCAATACGCTCGCTCTCTCCAGTTATACTGTGTTCCTCGAAGAAGCTTCACACATTACAAGCCTTATGAGTCCACAGACACACACACACACACACACACACACACACACACACACACACACACACACACACACACACACACACACACACACACACACACACACACACACACACACACACACACACACACACACACACACACACACACACTCAAACACACACACACACACACACACACACACACAATACACTCTCAAACACACTCTCAACACACAAATACACTCTCAAACACACTCTCAAACACACACACACACACACACACACACACACACACACACACACACACACACACACACACACACACACACACACACACACACATACACAAATACACTCTCAAACACACACACACACACACAGTATTTCCCGTCCTTCAGTGTACTGGTGATGGCCAGAGGTCCCACTTGTTAAAAGGACTGTGTGACCTTGTGATGTTCTCTGTCTTTTCCCACAGGAGTTCTCCTCCCATTTTAGTGCCCAGGCTGTAAATAGTTACTAACTATTCCTGCTGATGCCCCCCCCCTCTCTCTCTCCCCTGTCTCCCTATGCCCCCCTCTCTCTCCCCTGTCTCCCTATGCCCCCCTCTCTCTCCCCTGTCTCCCTATGCCCCCCTCTCTCTCCCCTGTCTCCCTATGCCACCCCTCTCTCTCTCCCCTGTCTCCCTATGCCCCCTCTCTCTCCCTTGTCTCCCTATGCCCCCCCTCTCTCTCCCCTGTCTCCCTATGCCCCCCTCTCTCTCCCCTGTCTCCCTATGCCCCCCCCTCTCTCCCTCTCTCCCTATGCCCCCTCTCTCTCCCCCTGTCTCCCTATGCCCCCCTCTCTCTCCCCTGTCTCCCTATGCCCCCCCTCTCTCTCCCCCTGTCTCCCTATGCCCCCCTCTCTCCCCTGTCTCCCTATGCCCCCACCCCTCTCTCTCCCCTGTCTCCCTATGCCCCCTCTCTCTCCCCTCTCTCCCTATGCCCCCCCTCTCTCCCCCTGTCTCCCTATGCCCCCCCCCTCTCTCTCCCCCTGTCTCCCTATGCCCCCCCCTCTCTCTCTCCCCTGTCTCCCTATGCCCCCCTCTCTCCCTATGCCCCCTCTCTCTCCCCTGTCTCCTATGCCCCCCCTCTCTCTCCCCTGTCTCCCTATGCCTCCCCCTCTCTCTCCCCCTGTCTCCCTCCAGTTTCAACTGTTCTGCCTGCGGCTATGGAACCCTGACCTGTTCACCTGGCCGTGCTGCTGCTCCAGTTTCAACTGTTCTGCCTGCGGCTATGGAACCCTGACCTGTTCACCTGGCCGTGCTACTGCTCCAGTTTCAACTGTTCTGCCTGCGGCTATGGAACCCTGACCTGTTCACCTGGCCGTGCTACTGCTCCAGTTTCAACTGTTCTGCCTGCGGCTATGGAACCCTGACCTGTTCACCTGGCCGTGCTACTGCTCCAGTTTCAACTGTTCTGCCTGCGGCTATGGAACCCTGACCTGTTCACCTGGCCGTGCTACTGCTCCAGTTTCAACTGTTCTGCCTGCGGCTATGGAACCCTGACCTGTTCACCTGGCCGTGCTACCGTGTCCCGGATCTGCTGTTTTCGGCTCTCTCTCTACCGCATCTGCTGTCTTGACCTCTGAATGCTCGGCTATGAAAAGCCAACTGACATTTACTCCTGAGGTGCTGACCCGCTACAACCACTGACTATTATCATCTATGAACGTTTAAACATCTTGAAGAACAATCTGGCCTTAATGGCCATGTACTGTTATAATCTCCACCCGGCACAGCCAGAAGAGGACAGGCCACCCCTCATAGCCTGGTTCCTCTCTAGGTTTATAATCTCCACCCGGCACAGCCAGAAGAGGACAGGCCACCCCTCATAGCCTGGTTCCTCTCTAGGTTTATAATCTCCACCCCTCATAGCCTGGTTCCTCTCTAGGTTTATAATCTCCACCCGGCACAGCCAGAAGAGGACAGGCCACCCCACATAGCCTGGTTCCTCTCTAGGTTTATAATCTCCACCCGGCACAGCCAGAAGAGGACTGGCCACCCCTCATAGCCTGGTTCCTCTCTAGGTTTATAATCTCCACCCCTCATAGCCTGGTTCCTCTCTAGGTTTATAATCTCCACCCGGCACAGCCAGAAGAGGACAGGCCACCCCACATAGCCTGGTTCCTCTCTAGGTTTATAATCTCCACCCCTCATAGCCTGGTTCCTCTCTAGGTTTATAATCTCCACCCGGCACAGCCAGAAGAGGACAGGCCACCCCACATAGCCTGGTTCCTCTCTAGGTTTATAATCTCCACCCGGCACAGCCAGAAGAGGACTGGCCACCCCTCATAGCCTGGTTCCTCTCTAGGTTTATAATCTCCACCCGGCACAACCAGAAGAGGACAGGCCACCCCTCATAGCCTGGTTCCTCTCTAGGTTTATAATCTCCACCCGGCACAGCCAGAAGAGGACTGGCCCACCCCTCATAGCCTGGTTCCTCTCTAGGTTTATAATCTCCACCCGGCACAGCCAGAAGAGGACTGGCCACCTCACATAGCCTGGTTCCTCTCTAGGTTTATAATCTCCACCCAGCACAGCCAGAAGAGGACTGGCCACCCCTCATAGCCTGGTTCCTCTCTAGGTTTATAATCTCCACCCGGCACAGCCAGAAGAGGACAGGCCACCCCTCATAGCCTGGTTCCTCTCTAGGTTTATAATCTCCACCCGGCACAGCCAGAAGAGGACTGGCCCACCCCTCATAGCCTGGTTCCTCTCTAGGTTTATAATCTCCACCCGGCACAGCCAGAAGAGGACTGGCCACCTCACATAGCCTGGTTCCTCTCTAGGTTTATAATCTCCACCCAGCACAGCCAGAAGAGGACTGGCCACCCCTCATAGCCTGGTTCCTCTCTAGGTTTATAATCTCCACCCGGCACAGCCAGAAGAGGACTGGCCACCCCTCATAGCCTGGTTCCTCTCTAGGTTTATAATCTCCACCCCTCATAGCCTGGTTCCTCTCTAGGTTTATAATCTCCACCCGGCACAGCCAGAAGAGGACAGGCCACCCCTCATAGCCTGGTTCCTCTCTAGGTTTATAATCTCCACCCCACATAGCCTGGTTCCTCTCTAGGTTTATAATCTCCACCCAGCACAGCCAGAAGAGGACTGGCCACCCCACATAGCCTGGTTCCTCTCTAGGTTTATAATCTCCACCCGGCACAGCCAGAAGAGGACTGGCCACCCCACATAGCCTGGTTCCTCTCTAGGTTTATAATCTCCACCCGGCACAGCCAGAAGAGGACTGGCCACCCCACATAGCCTGGTTCCTCTCTAGGTTTATAATCTCCACCCAGCACAGCCAGAAGAGGACTGGCCACCCCACATAGCCTGGTTCCTCTCTAGGTTTATAATCTCCACCCCTCATAGCCTGGTTCCTCTCTAGGTTTATAATCTCCACCCGGCACAGCCAGAAGAGGACAGGCCACCCCTCATAGCCTGGTTCCTCTCTAGGTTTATAATCTCCACCCCTCATAGCCTGGTTCCTCTCTAGGTTTATAATCTCCACCCCTCATAGCCTGGTTCCTCTCTAGGTTTATAATCTCCACCCGGCACAGCCAGAAGAGGACAGGCCACCCCCTCATAGCCTGGTTCCTCTCTAGGTTTCTTACTAGGTTTTGGCCTTTCTAGGGAGTTTTTCCTAGCCACCGTGCTTTTACACCTGCATTGCTTGCTGTTAGGGGTTTTAGGCTGGGCAGCACTTTGAGATATCAGCTGATGTAAAAAATGGCTTTATAAATCAATGTTATTGATTGATTGATTGATTGATTGATTGATTGATTGATTGATTGATGGCTTGTTCATAACAAAACCCCTTTGACCAACTACTTTAGTAACTTTTTTTGTTGAATGAATATGCAAACAACAAACGCTGAGCCTTCATATTCAACGGAATGTTTGATTTCCGAAAAAAAGGTTAACGAGGAGAAGAAATGATTGTTATCTATAAACCACTTGGTCCCGACAATCTGGACAGTCAATTTTCTGAGGTTGATAGTGGAATACATTGCGACTCCTGTTTGCCACATCTTCAATCTAAGCCTAGGTTTCCTTAGGCCTGAAGGGAGGAAATGTCATTCCACTGCCCAAAGAACAGCACCCTTTACTGGTTCCAACAGCCGACCAATCAGCCTGTTACCGGCGCTTAGCAAACTTTAGGGAAAAAAACTGTTATTATACAGAATACTAAATAACAACAGACTTTCAACATGCTTATAGAGAAAGGCCCTCAACACGCTTATAGGGAAAGGCCCTCAACACGCTTATAGGGAAAGGCCCTCAACACGCTTATAGGGAAAGGCCCTCAACACGCTTATAGGGAAAGGCCCTCAACACGCTTATAGGGAAAGGCCCTCAACACGCTTATAGGGAAAGGCCCTCAACACGCTTATAGGGAAAGGCCCTCAACACGCTTATAGGGGAAGGCCCTCAACATGCTTATAGGGAAAGGCCCTCAACACGCTTATAGGGAAAGGCCCTCAACACGGTTATAGGGAAAGGCCCTCAACATGCTTATAGGGAAAGGCCTTCAACACGCTTATAGGGAAAGGCCCTCAACACGCTTATAGGGGAAGGCCCTCAACACGCTTATAGGGAAAGGCCCTCAACACGCTTATAGGGAAAGGCCCTCAACACGCTTATAGGGAAAGGCCCTCAACACGCTTATAGGGAAAGGCCTTCAACACGCTTATAGGGAAAGGCCTTCAACACGCTTATAGGGGAAGGCCCTCAACACGCTTATAGGGGAAGGCCCTCAACACGCTTATAGGGAAAGGCCCTCAACATGCTTATAGGGAAAGGCCCTCAACATGCTTATAGGGAAAGGCCCTCAACACGCTTATAGGGAAAGGCCCTCAACACGCTTATAGGGAAAGGCCTTCAACATGCTTATAGGGAAAGGCTCTCAACACGCTTATAGGGAAAGGCCCTCAACACGCTTATAGGGAAGGCCCTCAACACGCTTATAGGGAAAGGCCCTCAACACGGTTATAGGGAAAGGCCCTCAACACGCTTATTATAGGAAAGGCCCTCAACACGCTTATAGGGAAGGCCCTCAACACGCTTATAGGGAAAGGCCCTCAACACGCTTATAGGGAAAGGCCCTCAACACGCTTATAGGGAAAGGCCTTCAACACGCTTATAGGGAAAGGCCCTCAACATGCTTATAGGGAAAGGCCCTCAACACGCTTATAGGGAAAGGCCCTCAACACGCTTATAGGGAAAGGCCCTCAACACGCTTATAGGGAAAGGCCCTCAACACGCTTATAGGGAAAGGCCCTCAACACGCTTATAGGGAAAGGCCTTCAACACGCTTATAGGGAAAGGCCTTCAACACGCTTATAGGGAAAGGCCCTCAACACGCTTATAGGGAAAGGCCCTCAACACGCTTATAGGGAAAGGCCCTCAACACGCTTATAGGGAAAGGCCTTCAACACGCTTATAGGGAAAGGCCTTCAACAGGGAAAGGCCCTCAACACGCTTATAGGGAAAGGCCCTCAACACGCTTATAGGGAAAGGCCTTCAACACGCTTTCAACATAGGGAAGGCCTTCAACACGCTTATAGGGGAAGGCCCTCAACACGCTTATAGGGGAAGGCCTTCAACACGCTTATAGGGAAAGGCCCACGCTTATAGGGAAGGCCCAACACGCTTATACGGGAAAGGCTTATAGGGAAAGGCCTTCAACACGCTTATAGGGAAAGGCCCTCAACACGCTTAAAGGGAAAGGCCCTCAACACGCTTATAGGGAAAGGCCCTCAACACGCTTATAGGGAAAGGCCCTCAACACGCTTATAGGGAAAGGCCCTCAACATGCTTATAGGGAAAGGCCCTCAACACGCTTATAGGGGAAGGCCCTCAACACGCTTATAGGGAAAGGCCCTCAACACGCTTATAGGGAAAGGCCCTCAACACGCTTATAGGGGAAGGCCCTCAACACGCTTATAGGGAAAGGCCCTCAACACGCTTATAGGGAAAGGCCCTCAACACGCTTATAGGGGAAGGCCCTCAACACGCTTATAGGGAAAGGCCTTCAACACGCTTATAGGGAAAGGCCCTCAACACGCTTATAGGGAAAGGCCTTCAACACGCTTATAGGGGAAGGCCTTCAACACGCTTATAGGGAAAGGCCCTCAACACGCTTATAGGGAAAGGCCCTCAACACGCTTATAGGGGAAGGCCCTCAACACGCTTATAGGGAAAGGCCTTCAACACGCTTATAGGGAAAGGCCCTCAACACGCTTATAGGGAAGGCCCTCAACACGCTTATAGGGGAAGGCCCTCAACACGCTTATAGGGAAAGGCCTTCAACACGCTTATAGGGGAAGGCCCTCAACACGCTTATAGGGGAAGGCCCTCAACACGCTTAAAGGGAAAGGCCCTCAACACGCTTATAGGGAAAGGCCTTCAACACGCTTATAGGGAAAGGCCCTCAACACGCTTATAGGGGAAGGCCCTCAACACGCTTATAGGGAAGGCCCTCAACACGCTTATAGGGAAAGGCCCTCAACATGCTTATAGGGAAAGGCCCTCAACACGCTTATAGGGAAAGGCCCTCAACACGCTTATAGGGGAAGGCCTTCAACACGCTTATAGGGAAAGGCCCTCAACACGCTTAAAGGGAAAGGCCTTCAACACGCTTATAGGGGAAGGCCCTCAACACGCTTATAGAGAAAGGCCCTCAACACGCTTATAGGGAAAGGCCCTCAACGCGCTTAAAGGGAAAGGCCCTCAACATGCTTATAGGGAAAGGCCTTCAACACGCTTATAGGGGAAGGCCCTCAACATGCTTATAGGGAAAGGCCTTCAACACGCTTATAGGGGAAGGCCCTCAACATGCTTATAGAGAAAGGCCCTCAACATGCTTATAGGGAAAGGCCCTCAACACGCTTATAGGGGAAGGCCCTCAACATGCTTATAGGGGAAGGCCCTCAACATGCTTATAGGGGAAGGCCCTCAACATGCTTATAGGGAAAGGCCCTCAACACGCTTATAGGGGAAGGCCCTCAACATGCTTATAGGGAAAGGCCTTCAACACGCTTATAGGGGAAGGCCCTCAACACGCTTATAGGGAAAGGCCCTCAACATGCTTATAGGGGAAGGCCCTCAACACGCTTATAGAGAAAGGCCCTCAACACGCTTATAGGGAAAGGCCTTCAACACGCTTAAAGGAAAGGCCCTCAACACGCTTATAGGGGAAGGCCCTCAACACGCTTATAGGGGAAGGCCCTCAACACGCTTATAGGGAAAGGCCTTCAACACGCTTATAGGGGAAGGCCCTCAACACGCTTATAGGGAAAGGCCTTCAACATGCTTATAGGGGAAGGCCCTCAACACGCTTATAGGGGAAGGCCTTCAACACGCTTATAGGGAAAGGCCTTCAACACGCTTATAGGGGAAGGCCCTCAACACGCTTATAGGGGAAGGCCCTCAACACGCTTATAGGGGAAGGCCCTCAACACGCTTATAGGGAAAGGCCCTCAACACGCTTATAGGGAAAGGCCTTCAACACGCTTATAGAGAAAGGCCCTCAACATGCTTATAGGGAAAGGCCTTCAACACGCTTATAGGGGAAGGCCCTCAACACGCTTATAGGGGAAGGCCCTCAACACGCTTATAGGGGAAGGCCCTCAACACGCTTATAGGGGAAGGCCCTCAACATGCTTATAGGGGAAGGCCCTCAACACGCTTATAGGGGAAGGCCCTCAACACGCTTATAGGGAAAGGCCCTCAACATGCTTATAGGGAAAGGCCCTCAACACGCTTATAGGGAAAGGCCCTCAACACGCTTATAGAGAAAGGCCCTCAACACGCTTATAGAGAAAGGCCCTCAACACGCTTATAGGGGAAGGCCCTCAACACGCTTATAGGGAAAGGCCTTCAACATGCTTATAGGGAAAGGCCCTCAACACGCTTATAGGGAAAGGCCCTCAACACGCTTATAGAGAAAGGCCCTCAACACGCTTATAGGGAAAGGCCTTCAACACGCTTATAGAGAAAGGCCCTCAACACGCTTATAGGGAAAGGCCTTCAACACACTTATAGGGAAAGGCCTTCAACATGCTTATAGGGAAAGGCCCTCAACACGCTTATAGAGAAAGGCCCTCAACACGCTTATAGGGAAAGGCCCTCAACACGCTTATAGGGGAAGGCCCTCAACACGCTTATAGGGGAAGGCCCTCAACACGCTTATAGGGAAAGGCCTTCAACACGCTTATAGGGAAAGGCCCTCAACATGCTTATAGGGAAAGGCCTTCAACACGCTTATAGGGAAAGGCCCTCAACATGCTTATAGGGAAAGGCCCTCAACACGCTTATAGGGGAAGGCCCTCAACACGCTTATAGGGAAAGGCCCTCAACACGCTTATAGGGAAAGGCCCTCAACATGCTTATAGGGAAAGGCCCTCAACACGCTTATAGGGGGAGAGACACAGGACTGGAGAGAATGAAGGGGTGAGACACAGGACTGGAGAGAATGAAGGGGTGAGACACAGGACTGGAGAGAATGAAGGGGTGAGACACAGGACTGGAGAGAATGAAGGGGTGAGACACAGGACTGGAGAGAATGAAGGGGTGAGACACAGGACTGGAGAGAATGAAGGGGTGAGACACAGGACTGGAGAGAATGAAGGGGTGAGACACAGGACTGGAGAGAATGAAGGGGTGAGACACAGGACTGGAGAGAATGAAGGGGTGAGACACAGGACAGGAGAGAATGAAGGGGTGAGAGACACAGGACTGGAGAGAGTGAAGGAATGAGAGACACAGGACTGGAGAGAGTGAAGGAGTGAGAGGGGAGAGACACAGGACTGGAGAGAGTGAAGGGGTGAGACACAGGACTGGAGAGAATGAAGGGGTGAGAGACACAGGACTGGAGAGAGTGAAGGAATGAGAGACACAGGACTGGAGAGAGTGAAGGAGTGAGAGGGGAGAGACACAGGACTGGAGAGAATGAAGGGGTGAGAGACACAGGACTGGAGAGAGTGAAGGGGTGAGAGACACAGGACAGGAGAGAGTGAAGGGGTGAGAGACACAGGACTGGAGAGAGTGAAGGGGTGAGAGACACAGGACAGGAGAGAGTGAAGGGGTGAGAGACACAGGACAGGAGAGAGTGAAGGGGTGAGAGACACAGGACAGGAGAGAGTGAAGGGGTGAG
This sequence comes from Oncorhynchus keta, assembly GCF_023373465.1. Lineage (NCBI taxonomy): Eukaryota > Metazoa > Chordata > Actinopteri > Salmoniformes > Salmonidae > Oncorhynchus > Oncorhynchus keta. Next base: position 52,652,616 of record NC_068438.1, on the reverse strand, counting down.
AGACACAGGACTGGTGAGAGTGGAGGGGTAAGAGAGGGGAGAGACACAGGACTGGTGAGAGTGGAGGGGTGAGAGACACAGGACTGGAAGAGAGTGAAGGGGTGAGAGACACAGGACAGGAGTGGAGGGGTGAGAGACACAGGACTGGTGAGAGTGAAGGGGTGAGAGACACAGGACAGGAGAGAGTGAAGGGGTGAGAGACACAGGACAGGAGAGAGTGAAGGAGTGAGAGACACAGGACTGGAGAGAGTGAAGGAGTGAGAGACACAGGACTGGAGAGAGTGAAGGGGTGAGAGACACAGGACTGGAGAGAGTGAAGGGGTGAGAGACACAGGACAGGAGAGAGTGAAGGGGTGAGAGACACAGGACAGGAGAGAGTGAAGGAGTGAGAGACACAGGACTGGAGAGAGTGAAGGGGTGAGAGACACAGGACTGGTGAGAGTGGAGGGGTAAGAGAGGGGAGAGACACAGGACTGGTGAGAGTGGAGGGGTGAGAGACACAGGACTGGAAGAGAGTGAAGGGGTGAGAGACACAGGACAGGAGTGGAGGGGTGAGAGACACAGGACTGGTGAGAGTGAAGGGGTGAGAGACACAGGACAGGAGAGAGTGAAGGAGTGAGAGACACAGGACTGGAGAGAGTGAAGGAGTGAGAGACAGGACTGGAGAGAGTGAAGGGGTGAGAGACACAGGACTGGAGAGAGTGAAGGGGTGAGAGACACAGGACAGGAGAGAGTGAAGGGGTGAGAGACACAGGACAGGAGAGAGTGAAGGAGTGAGAGACACAGGACTGGAGAGAGTGAAGGGGTGAGAGACACAGGACAGGAGAGAGTGAAGGGGTGAGAGACACAGGACAGGACAGGAGTGGAGGGATGAGAGACACAGGACTGGAGAGAGTGGAGGGGTGAGAGACACAGGACTGGAGAGAGTGAAGGTGTGAGAGACACAGGACTGGAGAGAGTGAAGGGGTAAGAGAGACACAGGACAGGAGTGGAGGGGTAAGAGAGACACAGGACTGGTGAGAGTGGAGGGGTAAGAGAGACACAGGACAGGAGTGAAGAGGTGCTGTTGAGTCATCACATCTGAACAGATCAATGGATGATGGTACTTTTGATTATCTCGTGATCTCAACAAAACAACTTTTGTGATGTAGTGATCGCGAGATAAATAGGGAACTATTTTATTATTATTCATATGTCCTCTTTGGACTTCCATAGTATCCTGCTGTAAAACCCAATGATGTGCATAAACCCTGGATGACTGACAGGAGGTGCTGTATTGAAGCCACAAGGCAGCCATCTTGGCACTCCTTTTCCAATGTAAAATAATATTTTGTAAATCTATAGAAACTGATTTTTTAATGCCTACATTAATTTTTGTTCATGTTTATTATATTACAGACATTTTAATGCATACTTTAAAAATCGTGTGAGCTAAACATTAACATTTAAAATGTTCAAATGTATTTTTAAAAATGTCCTTAATATATATATTTTTTTTTTTTTGGGGGGAGAGAGAATGAAAGAGAGAGAGAGAGAATGAAAGGGAGAGAGAATGAAAGAGAGAGAATGAAAGAGAGAGAGAGAGAATGAAAGAGAGAGAGAGAAGAGAGAGAGAGAGAGAGAGAAGAGAGAGAGAGAGAGAGAGAGAGAGAGAGAGAGAGAGAGAGAGAAGAGAGAGAGAGAGATGAAAGAGAGAGAAGAGAGAGAAGAAAGAGAGAGAAGAAAGAGAGAAGAGAGAGAGAGAGAGAGAGAGAGAGAGAGAGAGAGAATGAGAGAGAGAGAGAGAGAGAGAGAGAGAGAGAGAGAGAGAGAGAGGATGAAAGAGATAGAGAGAGAGAGAGAGAGAGAGAGAGATGAAAGAGAGAGAGAGAGAGAGAGAGAGAGAGAGAGAGAGAGAGAGAGAGAGAGAGAGAGAGAGAGAGAGAGAAGAGAGAGAGAAGAGAGAGAGAAGAGAAACAGCAAATTGATTTTTCGAGAACTCAGCTGACTTCATGGATTTTTCATTACAAAATAGTAAACAACTTGTTGGATCTTGGATTCCCCCTCTCTGTTCTCTTCATGGGAACAGATTTATAACTCTGCTGAAGTTGTGTCCCAAACAGCACCCTATTCCATACACGGTGAACTACTTTTGACCAGGGCCCATATGACTCAGTAAATCAAATCAAATGGTCACATGCACATATTTAGCAGATGTTATTGCGGCTGTAACGAAATGCTTGTGTTTCCAGCTCTAAAAGTGCAATAGTATCTAACAATTCACAAAAATACACACAAATCTAAAAGTAAAATTAAATGGAATTAAGAAATATATAAATATTAGGATGAGCAATGTCAGAGTGATTAAATAAATCAAATCAAATCAAATGTTATTTGTCACATACACATGGTTAGCAGATGTTAATGCGAGTGTAGCGAAATGCTTGTGCTTCTAGTTCCGACAATGCAGTGATAACCAACAAGTAATCTAACTAACAATTCCAAAACTACTGTCTTATACACAGTGTAAGGGGATAAGGAACATGTACATAAGGATATATGAATGAGTGCAGTATATACATAATAATAATAATAATATATGCCATTTAGCTGACGCTTTTATCCAAAGCGACTTACAGTCATGTGTGCATACATTCTACGTATGGGTGGTCCCGGGAATCGAACCCACTACCCTGGCGTTACAAGCGCCATGCTCTACCAACTGAGCCACAGAAGGACCAGTAGGTGAGTAAAGCAGGGTAAAGCAGGGTGTATAGGGTAAAGCAGGGTGTATACATTATTAAAGTGAACAGTGATTCCATGTCTATGTACGTAGGGCAGCAGCTTCTAAGGTGCAGGGTTGACGAGCCAGGTGGAAGCAGGCTAGTGGTGGCTATTTAACAGTCTGATGGCATTGAGATAAAAGCTGATTTTCAGTCTCTTGGTCCCATCTTTGATGCACCTGTACTGACCTCGCCTTCTGGATGATAGTGGGGTGAACAGGCAGTGGCTCGGGTGGTTGTTGTCCTTGATCTTTATGTGCCTTCCTGTGACATCGGGTGGTGTAGGTGTCCTGGAGGGCAGGTAGTTTGCCCCCGGTGATGCGTAGCGTAGACCTCACTACCCTCTGGAGAGCCTTACGGTTGTGGACGGTGCAGTTGCCGTACCAGGCGGTGATACAGCCCGACAGGATGCTCTCAATTGTGCATCTGTAAAAGTATGTGAGGGTTTTAGGTGACAAGCCAAATTTCGTCAGCCTCCTGAAGTTGAAGAGGCGCTATTGCACCTTCTTCATCACACTGTCTGTGTGGGTGGACCATTTCAGTTTGTCAGTGATGTGTACGCCGAGGAACTTAAAACTTTCCACCTTCTCCACTGCGGTTCTGTTGATGTGGATAGGGGGCGTGGCTCCCTCTTCTGTTTCCTGAAGTCCATGATCAGCTCCTTCGTTTTGTTGATGTTGAGGGAGAGGTTACTTTCCTGGCACCACTCCACCAGGGCCCTCACCTCCTCCCTGTAGGAAGTCTCGTCATTGTTGGTAATCAGGCCTACTATGGTTGTGTCGTCTGTAAACTTGATGATTGTGTTGGAGGCGTGGCCACGCAGTCATGGGTGAACAGGAAGTACAGGAGGGGGCTGAGCACGCACCCTTGTGGGGCCCCAGTGTTGAGGATCGGCGAAGTGGAGGTTGTTGTTTCCTACCTTTACCGACGGGGTGGCGGGAACACAGTGATTGAATCAGCGTTGTTTCAATGAAATGAAGTGGACGTTGAATTGACGCCTGTTTCCAGTAGGCTGTGACCAAGTCACTTGACTGGATGTGCTATGCTTAGTTAAATGGTTATAAAATTGCAATGGTATAAAGTACTTCAGTACAAAATACTTTAAAGTACTACTTGTCTGTACTTTACTATTTATATTTGACAACTTTTACTTTAATTTCACTACATTCCTAAAGAAAATCATATACTTTTTACTCTGTACACCCGGATGTATTTGTTCGATGTTGAATGCTTATCAGGACAGGAAAAATGGTCTAATTCACACACTTATCAAGAGAACATCCCTGGTCATCCCTACTGCCTCTGATCTGGAGGACTCACTAAACAGAGAACATCCCTGGTCATCCCTACTGCCTCTGATCTGGAGGACTCACTAAACAGAGAACATCCCTGGTCATCCCTACTGCCTCTGATCTGGAGGACTCACTAAACAGAGAACATCCCTGGTCATCCCTACTGCCTCTGATCTGGAGGACTCACTAAAAAGAGAACATCCCTACTGCCTCTGATCTGGAGGACTCACTAAACAGAGAACATCCCTGGTCGTCCCTACTGCCTCTGATCTGGAGGACTCACTAAACAGAGAACATCCCTACTGCCTCTGATCTGGAGGACTCACTAAACAGAGAACATCCCTGGTCATCCCTACTGCCTCTGATCTGGAGGACTCACTAAACAGAGAACATCCCTACTGCCTCTGATCTGGAGGACTCACTAAACAGAGAACCCCCCTACTGCCTCTGATCTGGATGACTCACTACACAGAGAACATCCCTGGTCATCCCTACTGCCTCTGATCTGGAGGACTCACTAAACAGAGAACATCCCTGGTCGTCCCTACTGCCTCTGATCTGGAGGACTCACTAAACAGAGAACATCCCTGGTCATCCCTACTGCCTCTGATCTGGAGGACTCACTAAACAGAGAACATCCCTGGTCGTCCCTACTGCCTCTGATCTGGAGGACTCACTAAACAGAGAACATCCCTGGTCGTCCCTACTGCCTCTGATCTGGAGGACTCACTAAACAGAGAACATCCCTGGTCATCCCTACTGCCTCTGATCTGGAGGACTCACTAAACAGAGAACATCCCTTGTCATCCCTACTGCCTCTGATCTGGAGGACTCACTAAACAGAGAACATCCCTGGTCATCCCTACTGCCTCTGATCTGGAGGACTCACTAAACAGAGAACATCCCTACTGCCTCTGATCTGGAGGACTCACTAAACAGAGAACATCCCTGGTCATCCCTACTGCCTCTGATCTGGAGGACTCACTAAACAGAGAACATCCCTACTGCCTCTGATCTGGAGGACTCACTAAACAGAGAACCCCCCTACTGCCTCTGATCTGGATGACTCACTACACAGAGAACATCCCTGGTCATCCCTACTGCCTCTGATCTGGAGGACTCACTAAACAGAGAACATCCCTGGTCGTCCCTACTGCCTCTGATCTGGAGGACTCACTAAACAGAGAACATCCCTGGTCATCCCTACTGCCTCTGATCTGGAGGACTCACTAAACAGAGAACATCCCTGGTCGTCCCTACTGCCTCTGATCTGGAGGACTCACTAAACAGAGAACATCCCTGGTCGTCCCTACTGCCTCTGATCTGGAGGACTCACTAAACAGAGAACATCCCTGGTCATCCCTACTGCCTCTGATCTGGAGGACTCACTAAACAGAGAACATCCCTTGTCATCCCTACTGCCTCTGATCTGGAGGACTCACTAAACAGAGAAACATCCCTGGTAATCCCTACTGCCTCTGATCTGGAGGACTCACTAAACAGAGAACATCCCTGGTCCTCCCTACTGCCTCTGATCTGGAGGACTCACTAAACAGAGAACATCCCTGGTCATCCCTACTGCCTCTGATCTGGAGGACTCACTAAACAGAGAACACATCCTGATCTGGAGGTCATCCCTACTGCCTCTGATCTGGAGGACTCACTAAACAGAGAACATCCCTGGTCATCCCTACTGCCTCTGATCTGGAGGACTCACTAAACAGAGAACATCCCTGATCGTCCCTACTGCCTCTGATCTGGAGGACTCACTAAACAGAGGACATCCCTGGTCATCCCTACTGCCTCTGATCTGGAGGACTCACTAAACAGAGAACATCCCTGATCGTCCCTATTGCCTCTGATCTGGAGGACTCACTAAACAGAGAACATCCCTGGTCATTCCTACTGCCTCTGATCTGGAGGACTCACTAAACAGAGAACATCCCTGGTCATCCCTACTGCCTCTGATCTGGAGGACTCACTAAACAGAGAACATCCCTTGTCATCCCTACTGCCTCTGATCTGGAGGACTCACTAAACAGAGAAACATCCCTGGTAATCCCTACTGCCTCTGATCTGGAGGACTCACTAAACAGAGAACATCCCTGGTCCTCCCTACTGCCTCTGATCTGGAGGACTCACTAAACAGAGAACATCCCTGGTCATCCCTACTGCCTCTGATCTGGAGGACTCACTAAACAGAGAACATCCCTGGTCATCCCTACTGCCTCTGATCTGGAGGACTCACTAAACAGAGAACATCCCTGGTCATCCCTACTGCCTCTGATCTGGAGGACTCACTAAACAGAGAACATCCCTGGTCATCCCTACTGCCTCTGATCTGGATGACTCACTAAACAGAGAACATCCCTACTGCCTCTGATCTGGAGGACTCACTAAACAGAGAACATCCCTGGTCATCCCTACTGCCTCTGATCTGGATGACTCACTAAACAGAGAACATCCCTGGTCATCCCTACTGCCTCTGATCTGGAGGACTCACTAAACAGAGAACATCCCTCCTCTGATCCGGAGGACTTACTAAACAGGGAACATCCCTGGTCATCCCTACTGCCTCTGATCTGGAGGACTCACTAAACAGAGAACATCCCTACTGCCTCTGATCTGGAGGACTCACTAAACAGAGAACATCCCTACTGCCTCTGATCCGGAGGACTTACTAAACAGGGAACATCCCTGGTCATCCCTACTGCCTCTGATCTGGAGGACTCACTAAACAGAGAACATCCCTACTGCCTCTGATCTGGAGGACTCACTAAACAGAGAACATCCCTAATGCCTCTGATCCGGAGGACTCACTAAACAGAGAACACTAATGCCTCTGATCTGGACTCACTAAACAGAGAACATCCCTAACTGATCTGGAGGACTCACTAAACAGAGAACATCCCTACTGCCTCTGATCCGGAGGACTCACTAAACAGAGAACATCCCTACTGCCTCTGATCCGGAGGACTTACTAAACAGGGAACATCCCTGGTCATCCCTACTGCCTCTGATCTGGAGGACTCACTAAACAGAGAACATCCCTACTGCCTCTGATCCGGAGGACTCACTAAACAGAGAACATCCCTACTGCCTCTGATCCGGAGGACTTACTAAACAGGGAACATCCCTGGTCATCCCTACTGCCTCTGATCTGGAGGACTCACTAAACAGAGAACATCCCTGGTCATCCCTACTGCCTCTGATCTGGAGGACTCACTAAACAGAGAACTGTCTGGTTTGCTAAATATAGGGGATTTAAAATGATTTTAGCAATAACATTTACTTTTGATGGTTAGACTTTTACTCAGGTAGTATTTTAATGGGTGACTTTCACTTTTACTAAAGTAACCTATGACAATTGGGGACTTTTTCCACCACTGATAAAATGTGAATCAGAGATTCTTCACAGAAATAAGTACAGGGTGGCTTAACTAGCCAATATTAGAAAGTCAATTTGATCCCCAATGAAAAGAAGCTTTACATTAAATACAAAGCAAATACGTTGTGATATAACTTCGCACCGCAGAGAATTGTAGCCAACAGCTCCACATTTCCAAGGCGACAGAGTCTACTTCCACAAGTTGTTAATAAACCAACTTCAGCAGAGTTGAGTTCCGTGAATATTTTTTTTTTATCTACAACGAAATCCTACTGTCCAAACAGTTCATTCTAAACGTGTTAACAACTGTTGCTTACCTCCATCCTTGAGGAATTCGCGATATGCACCTTTTCCTGCCTTCTTCTCTGTCTCCTCGGATGACCGCGCTGCTGCGTTTGAGCGAAGCCACTTCAGAGGCAGGAGAGATCTCCTACACGACTAACGCGGAGAGGGAATGAGAGATGTGAGCACACTCCTTGAACAGCGGAGGTCTGTGTTTACAGATAACTACACTGTCATATCTTCACAGGCAGTGGACGAGACGAGGTTGATCGAAGGAGAGAGAGAGAGAGGGAGTGGCGGAGGCTTCAGTTTTGCGCGCAGTTGCATTGATGCCGCTCTTCTCGCGCAACAGTTGAACGATATATTGAGGCTGATGATTTAAGTATGTTATTGGCCTTGGCAGATGTCATTGTGCAAACAAGTCGATATATTTCGCAAGACACAATACTTTGTTGTTGAAGAAATAGTATACTGAGCTTCAACCCGGTATCATTGCATTTCGTATTATTCTTTACTCGTTAAAATCGGGACATTCCATTTAGTATGATATGTTACGTTTCTTATAAACCCAGGGTCGTTACAGTATGTATTCATTTGTGGGTGTCCATCATCCATTTTGGATGATATGTTACGTAATTCGTATTATATGCCCCGGATTCGCAAAACGTACAATATGTTACGAATTGTCAAAACGTGTTATATTATACACATGTTCAAACATGTACAATATGCTATGAATTTGCAAAACGTATGAGATGTTACAAATTCTAGCTAGGTTGCTAGGGGTTAGGGTTAAGTGTAGGAGTTGGGTTAAAGGTTTAAGGTTAGAGTTAGCTAAAAGGGTTAAAGTTAGGGTTTGGGGAAAGGGAAGGGTTAGCTAACATGCTAAGTAGTTCCAAAGTAGCTCAAAAGCAGTAAGTAGTTGAAAAATTGCTCATTATTAAGAGATTAGATGAGATTCAAACTCGCAATCTTTAGGTTGCTAGACGTTTACATTATAGACCTACCAACCACCCTACTTTCGTTTTTTCCTTAAGTAACCATCTGTCTTATGTAATCATATCAAACGTAACATACTAAATCATACGAAATATAGTCTCGGGGTTATGTACAGAATAATACGAAATGCTCTTAGACCAAGTTGGGAGCTTGGATAACATACTTTTTAAACACACATTCAAACTGGTGTGGAGGTATGACCATAACAGCTGTGTTTTCATATTAAACATGTAATCTAATTCATCAACCACATCATCATGATCAACATCATCATCATCATCATCAACCACATCATCATGATCAACATCATCATCATCATCAATCACATCATCATGATCAACATCATCATCATCATCAATCACATCATCATGATCAACATCCTCATCATCATCAACCACATCATCATGATCAACATCATCATCATCATCAATCACATCATCATCATCATCATCATCATCATCATCAATCACATCATAATATAATAATAATAATATATGCCATTCAATGACGCTTTTATCAAAGCGATTACATCATCATCATACATTCTACGTATGGGTGGTCCCAAATCAACCCACTACCCTGGCGTTCAAGCGCCATGCTCACCAACTGAGCCACAGAAGGACCACCACCATCATCAACCACATCATCATGATCAACATCATCATCATCATCAATCACATCATCATGATCAACATCATCATCATCATCAATCACATCATCATGATCAACATCATCATCATCATCAATCACATCATCATGATCAACATCCTCATCATCATCAATCACATCATCATCATCATCACCATCATCAATCACATCATCATGATCAACATCCTCATCATCATCAATCATCATCATCATCATCATCATCAACCACATCATCATGATCAACATCATCATCATCATCATCATCATCAACCACATCATCATCAACCACATCATCAATCACATCATCATCTACATCATCATCATCATCCTCATGATCAACATCCTCATCATCATCACATCATCATCAACCATCATCATCATCATGATCAACATCCTCATCATCATCACATCATCATCACCATCATCATCAACCACATCATCATCAACCACATCAACATCATCATCATCATCATCAATAAACATCTCATCATCATCAAACATCCTCATCATCATCATCATCACAACCACATCATCAACATCCTCATCATCATCTACATCATCCTCATCATCATCATCAACATCATCAACCACATCATCATCAACCACATCATCATCAACATCATCAACCACATCATCATCAACCACATCATCTACATCATCATCAACCACATCATCAACATCTACATCATCAACCACATCATCATCCTCATTAACCACATCATCATCAACAGTCAATATTAATCGTCACCTTAATTCAGTCTCATCTGAAAGTTGTAAATTCTTGGTTATCTTCACGAACCCTGGCTAACAAGTTGAATCAGCAATACAAAATTGGGTTTCATTATTTATTTACTAAATACCTAACTAATCACACAGAATTACACACACACATAATTAATCATAACTTGATTACACATTACGTCATGAAGGAAACCGTCCCTAGTGGGCGGAACAGATATGACAGCTTGTTACACAAAAGAAAAGGGGCTGGGTTTGAGTGAAAGAGCGGGAAGACTGAGGAACAAAGGGAGAAGCTGTGCTATCGTAAATACAGTATCTTGTGCATTCTAAATGACCGCCCATTTGGAAAAGGAAAATGCAATAAATATTTACTCTGAGCTGCGCTTCAGTAGGTTGGTGGTAGATGGAAGGCCGTGTTGCCCAACCGAGTCCTTTGAAGAATGTCTCTGCTGGTAGTAGTGAATAAGAGTTCAAAGTTCATACCATTCGCAACCGAAGCTCACGCTGATGTTGGCTTCGTTCTGTAGTTATTATCTGAACCATTCTGACATCGGACTGTCGTCCTCACATCCTCGGAACAGGAGGTTATATTGTCATCAAGGCTTTATATAGGAAGGGAGAGGAGGGCGTGTTTGAAAAGTTTTATAACCCATGTCTCTTCACAGGGGCGGGCCACTGATTGAGCAGAGCCCTAACCGTATGAAAACCCAAATTTCACATTTTAGAAACTAAAATCACATTTCATCCCGAATAATTTCATATTCAAACATTTAAATCGAACAACAATTACATGTGAATCCGATAACTCCGATGTGTAGACTTTCCACTGTAGAGTTGATGTCATCTTATCATGGATGGGAATGTCTCAGATGACCACTGAACTGACATCCTATTCATTAAGTACCAACGCATATGTTCAATTGGTCGGATTACCAGAATATAGTTAATTTCCCCCCACCTTCTGATGTTCCCAGAATCTCTATGTTAACCAAGGGGTTTTGAAAAAGTAACCTTAGTAGGCTAGAGAGAGGAAAAAGGGGGGAAGAGGTATTTATGACTGTCATAAACCAACCCCCAGGCCAACGTCATGACAAAATCATCATCATCATCATCTACACCATCATCATCATTCACATCATCATCCACATCATCATCATCCTCTACATCATCAACATCATCTACATCATCATCGTCATTTCAGCTGTAGAAGCAAATATTGTAATGGACTAGATAAATTATAATGGCTTTAAAAGGGGGGGGGATGAAAATATAATGGACTAGATGCTAATAATGCTAGATATCATTATTGTCACTATCCGTCCCTCATCTTGTCTTGCTGCCAGCCTACAGCTCTCCTTGTCCTCTACTCTGATTGGCAGACTGAATTATCATTTCAAATTTTGGGGAAATAGTGTTCTCTAATTTTTGTGTATTTGGTGCATTTTATGAGGAAGCGCAGCTCTGTTTTTTTTCACAATGCAGTGGTCCACAGCCTTTCCTCTCAGGGCCAGATAACCCTAATCCATTCATAATGCAGTGATCCACAGCCTTTCCTCTCAGGGCCAGATAACCCTAATCCATTCATAATGCAGTGATCCACAGCCTTTCCTCTCAGGGCCAGATAACCCTAATCCATTCATAATGCAGTGATCCACAGCCTTTCCTCTCAGGGCCAGATAACCCTAATCCATTCATAATGCAGTGGTCCACAGCCTTTCCTCTCAGGGCCAGATAACCCTAATCCATTCATAATGCAGTGATCCACAGATTTTCCTCTCAGGGCCAGATAACCCTAATCCATTTTGCAGTGATCCACAGCCTTTTCTCAGGGCCTGTGCTAATCCATTCATAAGGCAGTGGAACTTATCTCAGGGCCAGATAACCCTTCCATTCATAATGCAGTGATTTTCCTCTCAGATAACCATTCATAATGCAGTGATCCACAGCCTTTCCTCTCAGGGCCAGATAACCCTAATCCATTCATAAGGCAGTGGTCCACAGCCTTTCCTCTCAGGGCCAGATAACCCTAATCCATTCATAATGCAGTGATCCACAGATTTTCTTCTGTTGATAGCCAGCTTTTTCTGTCTACCCTTTCCAAGGCTGTGCTCACTAAGGCTGAACTTATTCAAGGTTCTTCTAAGGTTTTGATCAGTAACCATGGTCAAATAGTTAGCCACGCTGTACTGCTGATTTACGACCAGATAGCACTGCGTTTTGCTTTGTGCTTGTGTTTCCCAATAGGCAATGTAGTTTTGATTTGACTGTGTTGTAATTTGGTTAGGGTTAGGGTTAGGACCAGGACCAGCTGGATGAGGGGACTGAGGCTTCAGTGTGTTAGTAGAACAGGTTAGTGAACTCAGGACCAGCTGGATGAGGGGACTGAGGCTTCAGTGTGTTAGTAGAACAGGTTAGTGAACTCAGCCCCAGGACCAGCTGGATGAGGGGACTGAGGCTTCAGTGTGTTATTAGAACAGGTTAGTGAACTCAGCCCCAGGACCAGCTGGATGAGGGGACTGAGGCTTCAGTGTGTTAGTAGAACAGGTTAGTGAACTCAGCCCCAGGACCAGCTGGATGAGGGGACTGAGGCTTCAGTGTGTTAGTAGAACAGGTTAGTGAACTCAGCCCCAGGACCAGCTGGATGAGGGGACTGAGGCTTCAGTGTGTTAGTAGAACAGGTTAGTGAACTCAGCCCCAGGACCAGCTGGATGAGGGGACTGAGGCTTCAGTGTGTTAGTAGAACAGGTTAGTGAACTCAGCCCCAGGACCAGCTGGATGAGGGGACTGAGGCTTCAGTGTGTTAGTAGAACAGGTTAGTGAACTCAGCCCCAGGACCAGCTGGATGAGGGGACTGAGGCTTCAGTGTGTTAGTAGAACAGGTTAGTGAACTCAGCCCCAGGACCAGCTGGATGAGGGGACTGAGGCTTCAGTGTGTTAGTAGAACAGGTTAGTGAACTCAGCCCCGGGACCAGCTGGATGAGGGGACTGAGGCTTCAGTGTGTTAGTAGAACAGGTTAGTGAACTCAGCCCCAGGACCAGCTGGATGAGGGGACTGAGGCTTCAGTGTGTTAGTAGAACAGGTTTGTGAACTCAGGACCAGCTGGATGAGGGGACTGAGGCTTCAGTGTGTTATTAGAACAGGTTAGTGAACTCAGGACCAGCTGGATGAGGGGACACTTTTCTTTGCTCAGCTCTTGGCATTGCAGGGCTTGGTAATGATATGAGAGGGGGTCACTGTATTCTAGATCTTTCCTAAATTTAAAGTTTTTATTATTAGTGGATATTGGCATAAATCTCTCCATGCATTGGTTGTAGTTTTCCTCTGGACATGTAGGATAATCTTACAGAACTCTGCATGCAGGGTTTCAGTGGGGTGTTTGTCCCATTTGATGAAATCTTATTTTGCAAGTGGGACCCCACACCTCGCTGCCATAACGTGCAATGGGTTCAATACACATGTCTTTTTGGGGTTTACTGCCAGAGCCCAGGTCTGCTTTAGCAGCGCCAGGCTCTGCTGTGTTGGACAGCATTTAACCTCTAAATTGTGGAGACTAACACGAGGGGCTGAGGATTTTTCTAGAATAGTGACCAATTCATTGATGAAAATATTGAAGATTGCTGCGATTGCAATCCTGGCAAAGGCCCCGCTCCTGGTTAAATAATTATGTTATTTAATTGCCCGTTTCGAGGCTTCACATATTGCCAGTATACATTGGTTTAATTATGTCATGTTTTACCCCCTATAACCACATTCAATACCTTTGTAGAACAGTCATGTATGTCAAAAATAATCAAATGCTTTTTGGAAGTCAATAAAGCCAGCATATATATTGTGGTGGACATGTTTATCTATCGGAGTGTGTAGGGGGTAAATATGTTTTGGTATAAATCCAATCTGGATTTACAAGACATTGTGCTTATTAAGGAAGACAGTAAGTCTTACATTTATAATACTACAGAAACTTCCCCAAGTTACTGTTCACACAAATGCCTCAGTGATTGTTAGGGTATAATTTGTCTCCGTTCTTAAAGATTGGCCCTTATGCGTCTCTCTCGATCTCACACACAAACACAAAACACTCACTGTGGTTGGGGAGGGGAGTCTCACTTCCCTCTGTTCTGCTGAGAGACAGGGTTCTGGTGTTGAACTACAGTAAAATCGCTCTCTTCCTCTCTTCCCCCTCTGTTGTACGAGTATTTGTCACAGCCGAGCAAGCTCACTTCCTGTTGGAGATGAAGGAATAGAGGGAGTAGAGGGTGAAAGGGAGATGCCACAGAGAGAGAGGGGAGAGGGAGGAGACAGAGAGGAGCGACAGCGGGGGAGAGAGACAGCATAGCAGCAACACAACATGGCAGCAACACAACATGGCAGCAGACCAACATGGTAGCAGCACAACATGGCAGCAGCACAACATGGCAGCAACACAGCATGGCAGCAACACAACATGGCAGCAACACAACATGGCAGCAACACAACATGGTAGCAACACAACATGGTAGCAACACAACATGGCAGCAACACAACATGGTAGCAACACAACATGGCAGCAACACAACATGGCAGCAACACAACATGGCAGCAACACAACATGGTAGCAACACAACATGGCAGCAAACAACATGGCAACACAACAGCAGCAACACAACATGGTAGCAACACAACATGGCAGCAACACAACATGGCAGCAACACAACATGCAGCAACACAACATAGCAACACAACATGGCAGCAACACAACATGGCAGCAACACAACATGGCAGCAACACAACATGGCAGCAACACAACATGGCAGCAACACAACATGGTAGCAACACAACATGGCAGCAACACAACATGGCAGCAACACAACATGGCAGCAACACAACATGGCAGCAACACAACATGGCAGCAACACAACATGGTAGCAACACAACATGGCAGCAAAACAACATGGCAGCAACACAACATGGCAGCAACACAACATGGCAGCAACACAACATGGCAGCAACACAACATGGCAGCAACACAACATGGCAGCAGCAGAACATGGCAACACAACATGGCAGCAACACAACATGGCAGCAGAACAACATGGCAGCAAACAACATGGCAGCAACACAACATGGCAGCAACAGAACAACATGGCAGCAGAACAACATGGCAGCAACACAACATGGCAGCAACACAACATGGCAGCAACACAACATGTAGCAACACAACAGCAACACAACATGGCAGCAACACAACATGGCAGCAACACAACATGGCAGCAACACAACATGGCAGCAACACAACATGGCAGCAGACCAACATGGCAGCAGCACAACATGGCAGCAACACAACATGGCAGCAAAACAACATGGCAGCAGAACAACATGGCAGCAACACAACATGGCAGCAGACCAACATGGCAGCAACACAACATGGCAGCAACACAACATGGCAGCAACACAACATGGCAGCAGAACAACATGGCAGCAACACAACATGGCAGCAACACAACATGTAGCAACACAACATGGCAGCAACACAACATGGTAGCAACACAACATGGCAGGCACAACAGCAACACAACAGCAACACAACATGGTGGCAGCAACACAACATGGCAGCAACACAACATGCAGCAACACAACATGGCAGCAACACAACATGGCAGCAACACAACATGGCAGCAGCACAACATGGGCAATACAACATGGCAAGCACAACATGGTAGCAACACAACATGGTAGCAACACAACATGGCAGCAGCACAACATGGCAGCAACACAACATGGTAGCAGCACAACATGGTAGCAGAACAGCATGGTAGCAACACAACATGGTAGCAACACAACATGGTAGCAACACAACATGGCAGCAGCACAACATGGCAGCAACACAACATGGCAGCAACACAACATGGCAGCAACACAACATGGCAGCAACACAACATGGCAGCAGAACAACATGGCAGCAACACAACATGGCAGCAACACAACATGGCAGCAACACAACATGGCAGCAGAACAACATGGCAGCAGAACAACATGGCAGCAGAACAACATGGCAGCAACACAACATGGCAGCAACACAACATGGCAGCAACACAACATGGCAGCAACACAACATGGTAGCAACACAACATGGCAGCAGAACAACATGGCAGCAACACAACATGGCAGCAACACAACATGGTAGCAACACAACATGGCAGCAGTACAACAGCAACAGAACAACATGGCAGCAACACAACATGGCAGCAACACAACATGGTAGCAACACAACATGGCAGCAGTACAACATGGCAGCAGAACAACATGGCAGTACAACATGGCAGCAGTACAGCATGGCAGCAGTACAACATGGCAGCAGCAACATGGCAACATGGCAGCAGTACAGCATGGCAGCAGAACAACATGGCAGCAACACAACATGGTAGCAGAACAACATGGCAGCAGAACAACATGGTAGCAACACAACATGGCAGCAGAACAACATGGCAGCAACACAACATGGCAGCAACACAACATGCAGTACAGCATGGCAGCAAACAACATGGCAGCAGTACAGCATGGCAGCAAACAACATGCAGAACATGGCAGCAACACAACAGCAGCAGCAGAACATGGCAGCAACACAACATGGCAGTGGCAGCAACACAACAGCAGCAACACAACATGGCAGCAACACAACATGGCAGCAACACAACATGGCAGCAGCACAACATGGTAGCAGCACAACATGGTAGCAGCACAACATGGCAGCAACACAACATGGCAGCAACACAACATGGCAGCAAAACAACATGGCAGCAACACAACATGGCAGCAACACAACATGGCAGCAACACAACATGGCAGCAACACAACATGGCAGCAGCACAACATGGCAGCAGCACAACATGGCAGCAGCACAACATAGCAACACAACATGGCAGCAGCACAACATGGCAGCAACACAACATGGCAGCAGCACAACATGGCAGCAGCACAACATGGCAGCAACACAACATGGCAGCAAAACAACATGGCACAACACATGGCAGCAACACAACATGGCAGCAACACAACATGGCAGCAGCACAACATGGCAGCAACACAACATGGCAGCAACACAACATGGCAACACAACATGGCAGCAGCACAACATGGCAGCAACACAACATGGCAGCAACACAACATGGCAGCAACACAACATGGCAGCAGCACAACATGGCAGCAACACAACATGGCAGCAACACAACATGGCAGCAACACAACATGGCAGCAACACAACATGGCAGCAACACAACATGGCAGCAACACAACATGGCAGCAACACAACATGGCAGCAACACAACATGGTACAAACATTATTCGGCTCAGACAACAGCACAAAGGACAAGAAGGTAGAGACAACAATACATCACGAGAAGCAGCCACAACTGTCAGAAAGACTGTCCATGATTGAGACTTTGAATTAAGAAAATGTGTTGTCTTGGCTGTGTGCTTAGGGTCCTTGTCCTGTTGGAAGGGGAACCTACGCCCCAGTCTGAGGTTCTGAGTGCTCTGGAGCAGGTTTTCATCAAGGATCTCTGTGTACTTTGTTCCGTTCATCTTTGCCTTGATCCTGACTAGTCTCCCAGTCCCTGCCTGCTGAAAAGCATTCCCACAGCATGATTCTGCCACCTGCATGCTTCACCATTGGGATGGTTCTCGGTGTCCTCCAGACATGACGTTTGGCATTCAGGCCAAAGAGTTCAATCTTGGTTTCATCAGACCAGAGAATCTTGTTTCGTCCTTTAGGTGCATTTTGGCAAACCAAGCGGGCTGTCATGTGCCTTTTACTGAGGAGTAGCTTCCGTCTGGCCACTCTACCATTAAGGCCTGATTTGTGGAGAGCTGCAGCGATGGTTGTCCTTCTGGAAGGTTCTCCCATCTCCACAGAGGAGCTCTGTCAGAGTGACCATCGGGTTCTTGGTCACCTCCCTGTCCAAGGCCCTTAATTGCTCAGTTTGACCGGGCGGCCATCTCTAGGAAATCTTGGTGGTTCCAAACTTCTTCCATTTTAAGAATGATGGAGGCCACTGTGTTCTTGAGGATCTTCAATGCTGCATACATGTTTTGTACCTTTCCCCAGATTTGTGCCTCGACACAATCCTCTCTCGGAGCTCTACGGACAATTCCTTCGACCTCATGGTTTGGTTTTTGCTCTGACATGCACTGTCAACTGTGGGACCTGATATAGACAGGTATATATAGGTATATATAGACATTGAATTTACCACAGGGGGACTCCAATCAAGTTGTAGAAACATCTCAAGGAGGATCAATGGAAACAGGAGGCACCTGAACTCAATTTTGAGTCTCATAGTAAAGGGTCTGAATAATAATGTAAATAAGGTATTTCTGTTTTGTTTTTTTAATTATACATTTGCAAAAAGGTATAAAAACCTGTTTTCACTTTGTCATTATTAGGTATTGTGTGTAGATTGCTGAGGAGTATTATTTTTTTAAATCAATTTTAGAATAAGGCTGTAACGTAACAAAATATGAAAAAAAGTCAATGGGTCTGACTACTCTCTGAAAGCACTGCATATAGCGATTTAGTTCTAGGTCAACACCAGAACCCTGTCACTCAGAAGAAATAGAGGGAAGTGAGACTTTATTTGTGTGTGAGAGAGGGACAAAGAGAGACTCATGAGATTATGAGGGAGGAGGCGTCTACAGCAGACAGACAGGACATTGGGGGCTACGAGGGGTTAGTGGGATAGAGGCGGGGGCCTCTGTTGGTCAGGTGTGAAGGTGAGGGTGAGAGAGGCTATAAAACAGTGAACAGACTGGTTTAAAGACACAGCTGCTTTAGACCCACATATAAAAGACCCCAGACCCAGTCGCCTCTCCTCAACAGCCTGTCTGTAAGTCTCCATCTCAACACCACTTCCTGCTGTTAAAGCACACTTCCTGTGGTCAGGCCATCGGGACTGTGTCTACGTAGTGCACGACTTTCATTTCACGGGAGCACTATGGGTAGTGCACTACATAGGGAATGTCGTGCCGTTTGGGACACAGACAGGGGAGGCGTGGTGGCGTGGACCATAATAACAGGAAGCACAGTTAGTCAACATATAAATATGTTTTGTTGGTGGTTTTGGAGAAATGGGTTAGAAAAGGGGAAATAGGACAAACAACCTTCCATCCCTTTAGGGCAGGGGTGTCAAACTCATTTCGCATCGTGGGCCACATACGGCCTAGGGAGATGTCAAGTGGGCCGGGACCATTAAAATTATACCATACTCTGCTATAAATAACCAAAATATCATGTCTTTCCTTTGTTTTGGTGTAAAGAAGCACAAGAACATTAGGAAAATATTGAAATTTAATGAACTATCCTTTACAAAACATTTCATGAAACACCTCATATTTCCTTAGACAAATGTGCAATTTACTTTTATCATTCACAAATATGCATTGCAACTGATCCCACTGATTGTACAAAGGCACAAAACTTTAATTGGTACTGAAAAATATAGTAATGCACTTTAAGATTAAATGAGACTTTTAAAGAAAGGAATTTTTAAACCACTTACACATACGCATATAAAATCTAAATGTAATCCCTGCGTACACCTTACAAACTAAGGAGAGTGATTTTAAATGTGTAATGAAGAAAGTGTTCGCCTGTCCTGTAAATCTGTAAACTTCATACATGAAACATACATACACATACAATACATACTGAAAATTTATGGAGTTGTATGAACAGTAGAATTCCATCACACAACTTTTGTTTTGAAGCTGCTGACTAACATTAAAGTGCACATTTTTAAATCACCACAGTAAGGATTCATCTTCACAGAGCTGTATTCTTTCAATGCAAACAGTATCTAAGGCAGCATTTTAAAGGTGTTAGTCTAGTCTGGACTTGTATTTGTACCTGAAACTTGGCATCTTTTGGCCTGTACAAGTGCATCAACACCAGGTGTCATGTCCTGACTAGCTGTCACTTTCAGAATGTCATTTAAGTGCTTGTTTGTGAGCCTTGAACCATTTTTTGTTTTATTGATATTCATCACTGAGAAAATTTGTTCACAAAGGTAGGTTGTCCCAAACATGCACAAAATTTTAGCAGCCAGGGCTGTTAATTTGGGGTACCCTGGTAGTAGATACTGATAAAATCTGTCCAGACCTACAGAGGCAAATTTGCCCTTCAAATCTGCATCACACTGCAAATCAATTATCTCTAGCTGAATTTCGACCGGCAGATCAGAAGCTTTAACTGTGAAAGGTGAGCGAAAACTGAAAATTCTGTCTCAAGTTCACCAAATACCTGAAAACGTTTCTCAAACTCCCGCAGTAGTCCTGCAATTTTGTCTTTGTACCGTTTCATGTCCGCATCAGGTCTGGTCACACACACATCTCTCAGACAGGGGAAATGAGCAGGGTTGCCATTTGCCAGTTGCATCTCCCACAAAGTCAGCTTCAACTTAAATGCATGTATGTTGTCAGAAAACTGTGTGACAACTTTTTGCGGCCTTGCAACATTTTGTTCAGATTGTTCAAGTGTTCAGTAATATCAACCAAGAATGCAAGGTCCCGTAGCCATTCCTGAGATTGTAATTCCAACACCGGTTTTCCTTTTTCTCCATGAACTGTCCGATTTCCTCTCGTAGATCAAAGAAATGCCTCAGCACAGTGCCTCGGCTTAACCATCTCACTTCAGTGTGGTATGGCAGGCTGTGGGTAATGTTGCTGTCGCTGAGAAGTTTGTCAAACTGACGATGGTTCAGACCTCTAGACCGGATGAAATTTACAGTGCGAACAACCACCTCCATGACGTGGTCCATTTTCAGCGACTTGCAACACAATGCCTCCTGGTGCAAAATACAGTGAAATGTCCAGAAACGTTCTCCTCCATTAAGGGCTTGTACTTTGAACTTTGTCGCGACACCTGCTTTCTTTTCCGACCATGGATGGCGCGCCGTCTGTAGCCAGGCTGACAGCGCGGGACCAGTCCACTCCAACTCTGTCCAATGCAGCAAGGACAGAGCCGAAAATGTCCTCGGCTGTTGTGGTGTCCATCATTGGCACCAACTCAAGAAACTCTTCAGTAACAGTCAATGTCTCATCAACTCCTCGAATAAATATGGCCAGTTGGGCCACGTCTGTGATGTCAGTGCTCTCGTCAATTGCCACGGAAAATGCAATAAATGACTTGACTCTCTGTTTCAATTGACTGCTGCCGATAGTTCCAAATCCTCTCTGCTATAGTATTCCTCGTCATGCTAATATTGGCAAAAGCTTGTCGTCCAGGACATACTGTTCAGCCGCCTTCATCATGCATCGTTTAACAAAGTCACCGTCCGGAATACGGCTTCGATGCTAATGCTATTTCGCTAGCAATTAGGTAGCTGGCTTTTACCGCTGCTTCACTGACTTCTCGGCTCTGGATGAAAGTTGACTGCTGTTTCCTCAGACCCGCCAGCAATTGCTAATCTTATCTCTTCTCAGTTGTCCTTGCAAGCCGTCATATTTTTCGCTGTGATGAGTCTCGTAGGGGCGTCGAATATTATATTCCTTCAATACCGAAACTTGTTGCAAACACACCAAGCACAAAGGTTTTCCGTGCATCTCTGTAAATAAATAGGACGTGGTCCATTTTTCTTTGAAAATTCTACACTCCTTATCTACTTTTCTCCGTTTGGATAACGACATTTTGGCTAATGAGGGTGTAGTGGAGAGGTAGAGACATTAACAATCTTAACAACGTCGTAACAAGCAGCAGATGGCGCATTGATACCGTCTGCTGTTTTCAGTCTGTCTCAGTGATGCGGCTCGTCTTTAAAAAAAAAAAAAATTAATTCCATGTCTTTTATGCATTTTTTCCACTTTCAAATTATCCTGCGGGCCTGATCGAACCTCCTTGGGGGCCGGTTCCGGCCCGCGGGCCGTATGTTTGACACCCCTGCTTTAGGGTGAATTCAGAAAGAGTTGGACGGGACTCCGAGTGGCGCAGTGGTCTAAGACAATGCATCGCAGTGCTAGCTGTGCCACTAGAGATCCTGGTTTCAGTCCAGGCTCTGTCTCAGTGGTCTAAGACAATGCATCACAGTGCTAGCTGTGCCACTAGAGATCCTGGTTCGAGTCCAGGCTCTGTCTCAGTGGTCTAAGGCACAGCTAGCACTGTGATGCACTGTGATGCATTGTCTTAGACCACTGACCACTGAGACAGAGCCTGGACTCAAACCAGGATCTCTAGTGGCACAGCTAGCACTGTGCATTGTCTTAGACCAGTGCATTGTCTTAGACCAGTGCTAGCTGTGCCACTAGAGATCCTGGTTCGAGTCCAGGCTCTGTCTCAGTGGTCTAAGACAATGCATCACAGTGCTAGCTGTGCCACTAGAGATCCTGGTTCGAGTCCAGGCTCTGTCTCACTGGTCTAAGGCATCACAGAGATCCTGGTTCGAGTCCAGGCTCTGTCTCAGTGGTCTAAGGCACTGCATCACAGTGCTAGCTGTGCCACTAGTGCTCCTGGTTCGAGTCCAGGCTCTGTCTCACTGGTCTAAGGCATCACAGAGATCCTGGTTCGAGTCCAGGCTCTGTCTCAGTGGTCTAAGGCACTGCATCACAGTGCTAGCTGTGCCACTAGAGATCCTGGTTTGAGTCCAGGCTCTGTCTCAGTGGTCTAAGGCACAGCTAGCACTGTGATGCACTGTGATGCATTGTCTTAGACCACTGACCACTGAGACAGAGCCTGGACTCAAACCAGGATCTCTAGTGGCACAGCTAGCACTGTGCATTGTCTTAGACCAGTGCTAGCTGTGCCACTAGAGATCCTGGTTTGAGTCCAGGCTCTGTCTCAGTGGTCTAAGACAATGCATCACAGTGCTAGCTGTGCCACTAGAGATCCTGGTTTGAGTCCAGGCTCTGTCTCAGTGGTCTAAGACAATGCATCACTGTGCTAGCTGTGCCACTAGAGATCCTGGTTCGAGTCCAGGCTCTGTCTCAGTGGTCTAAGACAATGCATCACAGTGCTAGCTGTGCCACTAGAGATCCTGGTTCGAGTCCAGGCTCTGTCTCAGTGGTCTAAGACAATGCATCACAGTGCTAGCTGTGCCACTAGAGATCCTGGTTTCAGTCCAGGCTCTGTCTCAGTGGTCTAAGGCACTGCATCACAGTGCTAGCTGTGCCACTAGAGATCCTGGTTCGAGTCCAGGCTCTGTCTCAGTGGTCTAAGACAATGCGCAGTGCTGCTATGCCACTAGAGATCCTGGTTCGAGTCCAGGCTCTGTCTCAGTGGTCTAAGACAATGCATCACAGTGCTCTGTGCCACTAGAGATCCTGGTTTGAGTCCAGGCTCTGTCTCAGTGGTCTAAGACAATGCATCACTGTGCTAGCTGTGCCACTAGAGATCCTGGTTCGAGTCCAGGCTCTGTCTCAGTGGTCTAAGACAATGCATCACAGTGCTAGCTGTGCCACTAGAGATCCTGGTTCGAGTCCAGGCTCTGTCTCAGTGGTCTAAGACAATGCATCACAGTGCTAGCTGTGCCACTAGAGATCCTGGTTTCAGTCCAGGCTCTGTCTCAGTGGTCTAAGGCACTGCATCACAGTGCTAGCTGTGCCACTAGAGATCCTGGTTCGAGTCCAGGCTCTGTCTCAGTGGTCTAAGACAATGCGCAGTGCTAGCTATGCCACTAGAGATCCTGGTTCGAGTCCAGGCTCTGTCTCAGTGGTCTAAGACAATGCATCGCAGTGCTAGCTGTGCCACTAGAGATCCTGGTTTCAGTCCAGGCTCTGTCTCAGTGGTCTAAGACAATGCATCACAGTGCTAGCTGTGCCACTAGAGATCCTGGTTCGAGTCCAGGCTCTGTCTCAGTGGTCTAAGACAATGCATCACAGTGCTAGCTGTGCCACTAGAGATCCTGGTTCGAGTCCAGGCTCTGTCTCAGTGGTCAATGCATCGCAGTGCTAGCTGTGCCACTAGAGATCCTGGTTCGAGTCCAGCATAGGGCAGCATAGAGTAGCTATAGTAGGACAGCATGGAGTAGCTATAGTAGGACAGCATGGAGTAGCTATAGCATGGAGTGGCTATAAGAGGACAGCATGGAGTAGCTATAGAAGGACAGCATGGAGTAGCTATAGGAGGACAGCACAGCATGGAGTAGCTATAGCATGGAGTGGCTATAAGAGGACAGCATGGAGTAGCTATAGTAGGAGAGCATGGAGTAGCTATAGGAGGACAGCACAGCATGGAGTAGCTATAGTAGGACAGCATTGGAGTAGCTATAGGAGCACAGCATGGAGTAGCTATAGCATGGAGTGGCTATAAGAGGACAGCATGGAGTAGCTATAGAAGGACAGCATGGAGTAGCTATAGGAGGACAGCACAGCATGGAGTAGCTATAGAAGGACAGCATTGGAGTAGCTATAGGAGCACAGCATTGGAGTAGCTATAGGAGGACAGCATGGAGTAGCTATAGCATGGAGTGGCTATAAGAGGACAGCATGGAGTAGCTATAGAAGGACAGCATGGAGTAGCTATAGGAGGACAGCATGGAATAGCTGTAGGAGGACAGCATGGAGTAGCTGTAGGAGGACAGTATGGAGTGGCTATAGGAGGACAGTATGGAGTAGCTATAGTAGGAGAGCATGGAGTAGCTATAGGAGGACAGCACCGCATGGAGTAGCTATAGTAGGACAGCATGGAGTAGCTATAGTATGAGAGCATGGAGTAGCTATAGGAGGACCGCACAGCATGGAGTAGCTATAGTAGGACAGCATGGAGTAGCTATAGTAGGACAGCATGGAGTATCTATAGTAGGACAGCATGGAGTTGCTACAGTAGGACAGCACGGAGTAGCCATAGTAGGACAGTATGGAGTAGCTATAGTAGGACAGCATGGAGTAGCGACAGTATGACAGCATGGAATAGCTATAGAAGGACAGCACAGTGTAGCTATAGTAGGACAGTATGGAGTAGCTATAGTAGGAGAGCATGGAGTAGCTATAGGAGGACAGCACAGCATGGAGTAGCTATAGGAGGATAGCAAGGAGTAGCTATAGTAGGACAGCATGGAGTAGCTATAGGAGGACAGCACAGCATGGAGTAGCTATCGAAGGACAGCATTGGAGTAGCTATAGGAGGACAGCATGGAGTAGCTATAGGAGGACAGCATGGAGTAGCTATAGGAGGACAGCATGGAGTAGCTATAGCATGGAGTGGCTATAAGAGGACAGTATGGAGTAGCTATCGAAGGACAGCATTGGAGTAGCTATAGGAGGACAGCATGGAGTAGCTATAGGAGGACAGTATGGAGTAGCTATAGTAGGACAGCATGGAGTAGCTATAGGAGGACAGCACAGCATGGAGTAGCTATAGTAGGACAGTATGGAGTAGCTATAGTAGGACAGCATTGGAGTAGCTATAGTAGGACAGCATGGAGTAGCTATAGGAGGACAGTATGGAGTAGCTATAGTAGGACAGCATGGAGTAGCTATAAGAGGACAGCACAGCATGGAGTAGCTATAGTAGGACAGCATGGAGTAGCTATAGTAGGACAGCATGGAGTAGCTATAGTAGGACAGTATGGAGTAGCTATATTATGAGAGCATGGAGTAGCTATAGGAGGACCGCACAGCATGGAGTTGCTATAGTATAGCGTACAGTATGAAGTACAGTATGAAGTACAGTATAACGTGCAGTATGAAGTACAGTATGAAGTACAGTATAACGTACAGTATGAAGTACAGCACGAAGTACAGTATGAAGTACAGTATATAACGAAGCACAGTATAACGTGCAGTATGAAGTACAGTATAACAGTGTACAGTATGAAGTACAGTATGAAGTACAGTATGAAGTACAGTACGAAGTACAGTATGAAGTACAGTATAACGTGCAGTATAACGTACAGTATAACGTACAGTATAAAGTACAGTATGAAGTACAGTATAACGTACAGTACGAAGTACAGTATGAAGTACAGTATAAAGTACAGTATAACGTGCAGTATAACGTCCAGTATGAAGTACAGTATAACGTACAGTACGAAGTACAGTATAACGTACAGTACGAAGTACAGTATAACGTACAGTACGAAGTACAGTATAACGTGCAGTATGAAGTACAGTATAACGTACAGTATAACATGCACTATAACGTACAGTATGAAGTACAGTATAACGAACAGTATAACGTACAGTACGAAGTACAGTATGACGTGCAGTATGAAGTACAGTATAACGTGTAGTATAACGTGCAGTATAACGTAAAGTATAACGTGCAGTATAACGTGTAGTATAACGTACAGTATGAAGTACAGTATAACGTACAGTATAACGTGCAGTACGAAGTACAGTATAACGTACAGTACGAAGTACAGTATAACGTGCAGTATGAAGTACAGTATAACGTGTAGTATAATGTGCAGTATAACGTACACTATAACGTGCAGTATAACGTGCAGTATAACGTACAGTATAACGTACAGTATAACGTACAGTATGAAGTACAGTATAACGTACAGTACGAAGTACAGTATAACGTACAGTATAACGTACAGTATAACGTACAGTATGAAGTACAGTATAACGTACAGTATAACGTGCAGTATAACGTGCAGTATAAGCATTGCAGTATAACGTACAGTATAACGTGCAGTATAACGTGCAGTATAACGTACAGTATAACTTACAGTATAATGTACAGTATAACGTACAGTATGAAGTACAGTATAACGTACAGTATAAAGTACAGTATAACGTGCAGTATAACGTGCAGTATAACGCACAGTATAACGTACAGTATGAAGTACAGTATAACGTACAGTATGAAGTACAGTATAACGTACAGTATAACGTACAGTATAACGAACAGTATAAAGTACAGTATAACGTACAGTATAACGTACAGTATGAAGGACAATATAACGTGCACTATAACGTGCAGTATAACGTACAGTATAACGTACAGTATGAAGTACAGTATGAAGTACAGTATAACGTGCAGTATAACGTAAAGTATAACGTGCAGTATAACGTGCAGTATAACATACAGTATGAAGTACAGTATAACGTACAGTATAACGTGCAGTATAACGTACAGTACGAAGTACAGTATAACGTGCAGTATGAAGTACAGTATAACGTGTAGTATAACGTGCAGTATAACGTACAGTATAACGTGCAGTATAACGTGCAGTATAACGTACAGTATGAAGTACAGTATAACATGCAGTGTAAAGTACAGTATAACGTGCAGTATAACGTGCAGTATAAAGTACTGTATAACGTGCAGTATAACGTACAGTATAATGTACAGTATAACGTACAGTATAACGTACAGTATGAAGTACAGTATAACGTTCAGTACGAAGTACAGTATAACGTACAGTATAACGTACAGTATGAAGTACAGTATAACGTACAGTATAAAGTACAGTATAACGTGCAGTATAACGTGCAGTATAACGTACAGTATAACGTACAGTATGAAGTACAGTATAACGTACAGTATAACGTACAGTATGAAGTACAGTATAAAGTACAGTATAACGTGCAGTATAACGTACAGTATAACGTACAGTATGAAGTACAGTATAAAGTACAGTATGAAGTACAGTATAACGTACAGTATGAAGTACAGTATAACGTACAGTATAACGTACAGTATAACGAACAGTATGAAGTACAGTATAAAGTACAGTATAACGTACAGTATAACGTACAGTATGAAGGACAATATATCGTGCACTATAACGTGCAGTATAACGTACAGTATAACGTACAGTATGAAGTACAGTATGAAGTACAGTATAACGTACAGTATAACGTAGAGTATAACGTGCAGTGTAACGTACAGTATAATGTACAGTATGAAGTACAGTATGAAGTACAGTATAACGTGCAGTATAACGTGCAGTATAACATGCAGTATAACGTACAGTATAACGTACAGTATAACGTGCAGTATAACGTGCAGTATAACGTACAGTATAACGTACAGTATGAAGTACAGTATAACATACAGTATAACGTACAGTATAACGTACAGTATAACATACAGTATAACGTGCAGTATAACG
Organism: Oncorhynchus keta; assembly: GCF_023373465.1. Lineage (NCBI taxonomy): Eukaryota > Metazoa > Chordata > Actinopteri > Salmoniformes > Salmonidae > Oncorhynchus > Oncorhynchus keta. The sequence continues at coordinate 52,624,477 of NC_068438.1, read as the reverse complement.
TAGAGTATGAAGTACAGTATAACGTACAGTATAACGTACAGTATAACGTGCAGTATAACGTACTGTATGAAGTACAGTATAACGTGCAGTATAACGTACAGTATGAAGTACAGTATAACGTGCAGTATAACGTACAGTATGAAGTACAGTATAACGTGCAGTATAACGTACAGTATGAAGTACAGTATAACGTGCAGTATAACGTGCAGTATAACGTTTAGTATAACGTACAGTATGAAGTACAGTATAACGCGCAGTATAACGTACTGTATGAAGTACAGTATAACGTACAGTATAACGTGCAGTATAACGTACAGTATGAAGTACAGTATAACGTGCAGTATGAAGTACAGTATAACGTACAGTATAACGTAGAGTATTAACATTAACATTTAACATTTAAGTCATTTAGCAGACGCTCTTATCCAGAGCGACTTACAAATTGGTGCATTCACCTTATGACATCCAGTATGAAGTACAGCCATTTACAATAGTGCATAGAGTATTAATCATTAACATTTAACATTTAAGTCATTTAGCAGACGCTCTTATCCAGAGCGACTTACAAATTGGTGCATTCACCTTATGACATCCAGTGGAACAGCCACTTTACAATAGTGCATCTAAATCTTTTAAGGGGGGTGAGAAGGATTACTTTATCCTATCCTAGGTATTCCTTAAAGAGGTGGGGTTTCAGGTGTCTCCGGAAGGTGGTGATTGACTCCGCTGTCCTGGCGTCGTGAGGGAGTTTGTTCCACCATTGGGGGCCAGAGCAGCGAACAGTTTTGACTGGGCTGAGCGGGAACTGTACTTCCTCAGTGGTAGGGAGGCGAGCAGGCCAGAGGTGGATGAACGCAGTGCCCTTGTTTGGGTGTAGGGCCTGATCAGAGCCTGGAGGTACTGAGGTGCCGTTCCCCTCACAGCTCCGTAGGCAAGCACCATGGTCTTGTAGCGGATGCGAGCTTCAACTGGAAGCCAGTGGAGAGAGCGGAGGAGCGGGGGTGACGTGAGAGAACTTGGGAAGGTTGAACACCAGACGGGCTGCGGCGTTCTGGATGAGTTGTAGGGGTTTAATGGCACAGGCAGGGAGCCCAGCCAACAGCGAGTTGCAGTAATCCAGACGGGAGATGACAAGTGCCTGGATTAGGACCTGCGCCGCTTCCTGTGTGAGGCAGGGTCGTACTCTGCGGATGTTGTAAAGCATGAACCTACAGGAACGGGCCACCGCCTTGATGTTAGTTGAGAACGACAGGGTGTTGTCCAGGATCACGCCAAGGTTCTTAGCGCTCTGGGAGGAGGACACAATGGAGTTGTCAACCGTGATGGCGAGATCATGGAACGGGCAGTCCTTCCCCGGGAGGAAGAGCAGCTCCGTCTTGCCGAGGTTCAGCTTGAGGTGGTGATCCGTCATCCACACTGATATGTCTGCCAGACATGCAGAGATGCGATTCTCCACCTGGTCATCAGAAGGGGGAAAGGAGAAGATTAATTGTGTGTCGTCTGCATAGCAATGATAGGAGAGACCATGTGAGGTTATGACAGAGCCAAGTGACTTGGTGTATAGCGAGAATAGGAGAGGGCCTAGAACAGAGCCCTGGGGACACGAGTGGTGAGAGCGCGTGGTGAGGGAGACAGATTCTCGCCACGCCACCTGGTAGGGAGCGACCTGTCAGGTAGGACGCAATCCAAGCGTGGGCCGCGCCGGAGATGCCCAACTCGGAGAGGGTGGAGAGGAGGATCTGATGGTTCACAGTATCGAAGGCAGCCGATAGGTCTAGAAGGATGAGAGCAGAGGAGAGAGAGTTAGCTTTAGCAGTGCGGGAGCGCCTCCGTGATACAGAGAAGAGCAGTCTCAGTTGAATGACTAGTCTTGAAACCTGACTGATTTGGATCAAGAAGGTCATTCTGAGAGAGATAGCGGGAGAGCTGACCAAGGACGGCACGTTCAAGAGTTTTGGAGAGAAAAGAAAGAAGGGATACTGGTCTGTAGTTGTTGACATCGGAGGGATCGAGTGTAGGTTTTTTCAGAAGGGGTGCAACTCTCGCTCTCTTGAAGACGGAAGGGACGTAGCCAGCGGTCAGGGATGAGTTGATGAGCGAGGTGAGGTAAGGGAGAAGGTCTCCGGAAATGGTCTGGAGAAGAGAGGAGGGGATAGGGTCGAGCGGGCAGGTTGTTGGGTGGCCGGCCGTCATAAGACGCAAGATTTCATCTGGAGAGAGAGGGGAGAAAGAGGTCAGAGCACAGGGTAGGGCAGTGTGAGCAGAACCAGCGGCGTCGTTTGACTTAGCAAACGAGGATCGGATGTCGTCGACCTTCTTTTCAAAATGGTTGACGAAGTCATCTGCAGAGAGGGGAGGAGGGGGGATTCAGGAGGGAGGAGAAGGTGGCAAAGAGCTTCCTAGGGTTAGAGGCAGATGCTTGGAATTTAGAGTGGTAGAAAGTGGCTTTAGCAGCAAAGACAGAGGAGGAAAATGTAGAGAGGAGGGAGTGAAAGGATGCCAGGTCCGCAGGGAGGCGTAGTTTTCCTCCATTTCCGCTCGGCTGCCCGGAGCCCTGTTCTGTGAGCTCGCAATGAGTCGTCGAGCCACGGAGCGGGAGGGGAGGACCGAGCCGGCCTGGAAGATAGGGGACATAGAGAGTCAAAGGATGCAGAAAGGGAGGAGAGGAGGGTTGAGGAGGCAGAATCAGGAGATAGGTTGGAGAAGGTTTGAGCAGAGGAAGAGATGATAGGATGGAAGAGGAGAGAGTAGCGGGGGAGAGAGAGCGAAGGTTGGGACGGCGCGATACCATCCAGTAGGGGCAGTGTGGGAAGTGTTGGATGAGAGCGAGAGGGAAAAGGATACAAGGTAGTGGTCGGAGACTTGGAGGGGAGTTGCAATGAGGTTAGTGGAAGAACAGCATCTAGTAAAGATGAGGTCGAGCGTATTGCCTGCCTTGTGAGTAGGGGGGAAGGTGAGAGGGTGAGGTCAAAAGAGGAGAGGAGTGGAAAGAAGGAGGCAGAGAGGAATGAGTCAAAGGTAGACGTGGGGAGGTTAAAGTCGCCCAGAACTGTGAGAGGTGAGCCGTCCTCAGGAAAGGAGCTTATCAAGGCATCAAGCTCATTGATGAACTCTCCGAGGGGACCTGGAGGGCGATAAATGATAAGGATGTTAAGCTTGAAAGGGCTGGTAACTGTGACAGCATGAAATTCAAAGGAGGCGATAGACAGATGGGTAAGGGGAGAAAGAGAGAATGACCACTTGGGAGAGATGAGGATCCCGGTGCCACCACCCCGCTGACCAGAGTATAACGTGCAGTATAACGTACAGTATACCGTACAGTATGAAGTACAGTATGAAGTACAGTATGAAGTACAGTATAACGTACCGTATAACGTACAGTATGAAGTACAGTATAACGTACAGTATGAAGTACAGTATAACGTACCGTATGAAGTACAGTATAACGTACAGTATAACGTGCAGTATAACGTGCAGTATGAAGTACAGTATAACGTGCAGTATGAAGTACAGTATAACGTACCGTATAACGTACAGTATAACGTACAGTATGACGTACAGTATAACGTACAGTATAAAGTACAGTATAACGTACAGTATGAAGTACAGTATAACGTACAGTATGAAGTACAGTATAACGTGCAGTATGAAGTACAGTATAACGTACCGTATAACGTACAGTATGAAGTACAGTATAACGTACAGTATGAAGTACAGTATAACGTACAGTATAACGTGCAGTATGAAGTACAGTATAACGTGCAGTATGAAGTACAGTATGAAGTACAGTATAACGTACAGTATAAAGTACAGTATAACGTACAGTATGAAGTACAGTATAACGTACAGTATGAAGTACAGTATAACATGCAGTATAACGTACAGTATAACGTGCAGTATAACGTGCAGTATAACGTACAGTATAACGTACAGTATGAAGTACAGTATAACGTACAGTATAACATACAGTATAACATACAGTATAACGTACAGTATAGCGTACAGTATAACTTGCAGTATAACGTACAGTATAAAGTACAGTATAACATACAGTATAATATGCAGTATAACGTACAGTATAACGTGCAGTATAACGTACAGTATAACGTGCAGTATAACGTGCAGTATAACGTACAGTATAACGTACAGTATGAAGTACAGTATAACGTACAGTATAACGTACAGTATGAAGTACAGTATAACGTACAGTATAACGTACAGTATGAAGTACAGTATAACGTGCAGTATTACGTACAGTATGAAGTACAGTATAACGTGCAGCATAACGTACAGTATAACGTGCAGTATAACGTACAGTATGAAGTACAGTATAACGTGCAGTATAACGTGCAGTATAACGTGCAGTATAACGTACAGTATGAAGTACAGTATAAAGTACAGTATAACGTGCAGTATAAAGTACAGTATAACATACAGTATAAAGTACAGTATGAAGTACAGTATAACGTACAGTATAAAGTACAGTATAACGTACAATATAAAGTACAGTATAACGTACATTATGACGTACAGTATGAAGTACAGTATGAAGTACAGTATAATGTACAGTATGAAGTCCAGTATACCGTACAGTATGAAGTACAGTATGAAGTACAGTATAACGTACAGTATGAAGTACAGTATGAAGTACAGTATAACGTACAGTATGAAGTACAGTATAACGTACAGTATGAAGTACAGTATAACGTACAGTATGAAGTACAGTATAACGTACAGTATGAAGTACAGTATAACGTAAAGTATGAAGTACAGTATAACGTACAGTATGAAGTACAGTATAACGTACAGTATGAAGTACAGTATAACGTACAGTATGAAGTACAGTATGAAGTACAGTATAACGTACAGTATGAAGTACAGTATAACGTACAGTATGAAGTACAGTTCTCAATGGGATATGATGGGAGGGACACCAAATCCAAGATGGCTTCTCTTGACACCATTGTTTTGGTGCAGCTGGACCATTCACAGTTGAGCTCATTCAGTTTAGCTCAATGCTGATTGGCAATTAAAAATAAAATTAAAAATTGTCAAGGGAGGCCAGATGCTCTCTGACTTCCCTTGCCTTCAATTGCTACGGGCGGCAACAATATCCTACTCGTTCGGACCAGACAGTATCAGATAGATGGTCTACAGAGAGACAGAGGGGCCCTGTTCATCTCTCCTGTGAGATACATTTCAGATAGAGAGACAGAAGGGCCCTGGTTATCTTTCCTGTGAGATACATTTCAGATAGAGAGACAGAGGGGCCCTGTTTATCTCTCTCTGATCTCTCCTGTGAGATACATTTCAGATAGAGAGACAGAAGGGCCCTGTTTATCTCTCCTGTGAGATACATTTCAGATAGAGAGACAGAAGGGCCCTGGTTATCTCTCCTGTGAGATACATTTCAGATAGAGAGACAGAAGGGCCCTGTTCATCTCTCCTGTGAGATACATTTCAGATAGAGAGACAGAAGGGCCCTGGTTATCTCTCCTGTGAGATACATTTCAGATAGAGAGACAGAGGGGCCCTGTTTATCTCTCTCTGATCTCTCCTGTGAGATACATTTCAGATAGAGAGACAGAAGGGCCCTGTTCATCTCTCCTGTGAGATACATTTCAGATAGAGAGACAGAAGGGCCCTGGTTATCTCTCCTGTGAGATACATTTCAGATAGAGAGACAGAAGGGCCCTGTTTATCTCTCCTGTGAGATACATTTCAGATAGAGAGACAGAGGGGCCCTGGTTATCTCTCCTGTGAGATACATTTCAGATAGAGAGACAGATGGGCCCTGTTTATCTCTCTCTGATCTCTCCTGTGAGATACATTTCAGATAGAGAGACAGAAGGGCCCTGTTTATCTCTCCTGTGAGATACATTTCAGATAGAGAGACAGAGGGGCCCTGGTTATCTCTCCTGTGAGATACATTTCAGATAGAGAGACAGAAGGGCCCTGTTTATCTCTCCTGTGAGATACATTTCAGATAGAGAGACAGAAGGGCCCTGTTTATCTCTCCTGTGAGATACATTTCAGATAGAGAGACAGAGGGGCCCTGTTTATCTCTCTGATCTCTCCTGTGAGATACATTTCAGATAGAGAGACAGAAGGGCCCTGTTTATCTCTCCTGTGAGATACATTTCAGATAGAGAGACAGAATATCTCTCCTGTGAGATACATTTCAGATAGAGAGACAGAAGGGCCCTGTTTATCTCTCCTGTGAGATACATTTCAGATAGAGAGACAGAGGGGCCCTGGTTATCTCTCCTGTGAGATACATTTCAGATAGAGAGACAGATGGGCCCTGTTTATCTCTCTCTGATCTCTCCTGTGAGATACATTTCAGATAGAGAGACAGAAGGGCCCTGTTTATCTCTCCTGTGAGATACATTTCAGATAGAGAGACAGAGGGGCCCTGGTTATCTCTCCGGTGAGATACATTTCAGATAGAGAGACAGAAGGGCCCTGGTTATCTCTCCTGTGAGATACATTTCAGATAGAGAGACAGAAGGGCCCTGGTTATCTCTCCTGTGAGATACATTTCAGATAGAGAGACAGAGGGGCCCTGTTTATCTCTCTCTGATCTCTCCTGTGAGATACATTTCAGATAGAGAGACAGAGGGGCCCTGTTTATCTCTCCTGTGAGATACATTTCAGATAGAGAGACAGAAGGGCCCTGTTTATCTCTCCTGTGAGATACATTTCAGATAGAGAGACAGAGGGGCCCTTTTATCTCTCTCTGATCTCTCCTGTGAGATACATTTCAGATAGAGAGACAGAAGGGCCCTGTTTATCTCTCCTGTGAGATACATTTCAGATAGAGAGACAGAGGGGCCCTGTTTATCTCTCTCTGATCTCTCCTGTGAGATACATTTCAGATAGAGAGACAGATGGGCCCTGTTTATATCTCTCTGATCTCTCCTGTGAGATACATTTCAGATAGAGAGACAGAGGGGCCCTGGTTATCTCTCCTGTGAGATACATTTCAGATAGAGAGACAGAAGGGCCCTGGTTATCTCTCCTGTGAGATACATTTCAGATAGAGAGACAGAAGGGCCCTGTTTATCTCTCCTGTGAGATACATTTAAGATAGAGAGACAGAAGGGCCCTGGTTATCTCTCCTGTGAGATACATTTCAGATAGAGAGACAGAAGGGCCCTGTTCATCTCTCCTGTGAGATACATTTCAGATAGAGAGACAGAGGGGCCCTGTTTATCTCTCTGATCTCTCCTGTGAGATACATTTCAGATAGAGAGACAGAAGGGCCCTGTTTATCTCTCCTGTGAGATACATTTCAGATAGAGAGACAGAAGGGCCCTGGTTATCTCTCCTGTGAGATACATTTCAGATAGAGAGACAGAAGGGCCCTGTTCATCTCTCCTGTGAGATACATTTCAGATAGAGAGACAGAAGGGCCCTGGTTATCTCTCCTGTGAGATACATTTCAGATAGAGAGACAGAGGGGCCCTGTTTATCTCTCTCTGATCTCTCCTGTGAGATACATTTCAGATAGAGAGACAGAAGGGCCCTGTTTATCTCTCCTGTGAGATACATTTCAGATAGAGAGACAGAAGGGCCCTGGTTATCTCTAATGTGAGATACATTTCAGATAGAGAGACAGAAGGGCCCTGTGTATCTCTCCTGTGAGATACATTTCAGATAGAGAGACAGAGGGGCCCTGGTTATCTCTCCTGTGAGATACATTTCAGATAGAGAGACAGATGGGCCCTGTTTATCTCTCTCTGATCTCTCCTGTGAGATACATTTCAGATAGAGAGACAGAGGGGCCCTGTTTATCTCTCCTGTGAGATACATTTCAGATAGAGAGACAGAGGGGCCCTGGTTATCTCTCCTGTGAGATACATTTCAGATAGAGAGACAGAGGGGCCCTGGTTATCTCTCCGGTGAGATACATTTCAGATATAGAGACAGAAGGGCCCTGGTTATCTCTCCTGTGAAATACATTTCAGATAGAGAGACAGAAGGGCCCTGGTTATCTCTCCTGTGAGATACGTTTCAGATAGAGAGACAGATGGGCCCTGTTTATCTCTCTCTGATCTCTCCTGTGAGATACATTTCAGATAGAGAGACAGAGGGGCCCTGTTTATCTCTCCTGTGAGATACATTTCAGATAGAGAGACAGAAGGGCCAGTGTTTATCTCTCCTGTGAGATACATTTCAGATAGAGAGACAGAGGGGCCCTTTTTATCTCTCTCTGATCTCTCCTGTGAGATACATTTCAGATAGAGAGACAGAAGGGCCCTGTTTATCTCTCCTGTGAGATACATTTCAGATAGAGAGACAGAGGGGCCCTGTTTATCTCTCTCTGATCTCTCCTGTGAGATACATTTCAGATAGAGAGACAGATGGGCCCTGTTTATATCTCTCTGATCTCTCCTGTGAGATACATTTCAGATAGAGAGACAGAGGGGCCCTGGTTATCTCTCCTGTGAGATACATTTCAGATAGAGAGACAGAAGGGCCCTGGTTATCTCTCCTGTGAGATACATTTCAGATAGAGAGACAGAAGGGCCCTGTTTATCTCTCCTGTGAGATACATTTAAGATAGAGAGACAGAAGGGCCCTGTTTATCTCTCCTGTGAGATACATTTCAGATAGAGAGACAGAAGGGCCCTGTTTATCTCTCCTGTGAGATACATTTCAGATAGAGAGACAGAGGGGCCCTGTTTATCTCTCTCTGATCTCTCCTGTGAGATACATTTCAGATAGAGAGACAGAAGGGCCCTGTTTATCTCTCCTGTGAGATACATTTCAGATAGAGAGACAGAAGGGCCCTGGTTATCTCTCCTGTGAGATACATTTCAGATAGAGAGACAGAAGGGCCCTGTTTATCTCTCCTGTGAGATACATTTCAGATAGAGAGACAGAAGGGCCCTGTTTATCTCTCCTGTGAGATACATTTCAGATAGAGAGACAGAGGGGCCCTTTTTATCTCTCTCTGATCTCTCCTGTGAGATACATTTCAGATAGAGAGACAGAAGGGCCCTGTTTATCTCTCCTGTGAGATACATTTCAGATAGAGAGACAGAAGGGCCCTGGTTATCTCTAATGTGAGATACATTTCAGATAGAGAGACAGAAGGGCCCTGTGTATCTCTCCTGTGAGATACATTTCAGATAGAGAGACAGAGGGGCCCTGGTTATCTCTCCTGTGAGATACATTTCAGATAGAGAGACAGATGGGCCCTGTTTATCTCTCTCTGATCTCTCCTGTGAGATACATTTCAGATAGAGAGACAGAAGGGCCCTGTTTATCTCTCCTGTGAGATACATTTCAGATAGAGAGACAGAGGGGCCCTGGTTATCTCTCCGGTGAGATACATTTCAGATATAGAGACAGAAGGGCCCTGGTTATCTCTCCTGTGAAATACATTTCAGATAGAGAGACAGAAGGGCCCTGGTTATCTCTCCTGTGAGATACATTTCAGATAGAGAGACAGATGGGCCCTGTTTATCTCTCTCTGATCTCTCCTGTGAGATACATTTCAGATAGAGAGACAGAGGGGCCCTGTTTATCTCTCCTGTGAGATACATTTCAGATAGAGAGACAGAAGGGCCCTGTTTATCTCTCCTGTGAGATACATTTCAGATAGAGAGACAGAGGGGCCCTTTTTATCTCTCTCTGATCTCTCCTGTGAGATACATTTCAGATAGAGAGACAGAAGGGCCCTGTTTATCTCTCCTGTGAGATACATTTCAGATAGAGAGACAGAGGGGCCCTGTTTATCTCTCTCTGATCTCTCCTGTGAGATACATTTCAGATAGAGAGACAGATGGGCCCTGTTTATATCTCTCTGATCTCTCCTGTGAGATACATTTCAGATAGAGAGACAGAGGGGCCCTGGTTATCTCTCCTGTGAGATACATTTCAGATAGAGAGACAGAAGGGCCCTGGTTATCTCTCCTGTGAGATACATTTCAGATAGAGAGACAGAGGGGCCCTGTTTATCTCTCTCTGATCTCTCCTGTGAGATACATTTCAGATAGAGAGACAGAGGGGCCCTGTTTATCTCTCCTGTGAGATACATTTCAGATAGAGAGACAGAGGGGCCCTGTTTATCTCTCCTGTGAGATACATTTCAGATAGAGAGACAGAGGGGCCCTGGTTATCTCTCCTGTGAGATACATTTCAGATAGAGAGACAGAGGGGCCCTGGTTATCTCTCCTGTGAGATACATTTCAGATAGAGAGACAGATGGGCCCTGTTTATCTCTCTCTGATCTCTCCTGTGAGATACATTTCAGATAGAGAGACAGAAGGGCCCTGGTTATCTCTCCTGTGAGATACATTTCAGATAGAGAGACAGATGGGCCCTGTTTATCTCTCCTGTGAGATACATTTAAGATAGAGAGACAGAAGGGCCCTGTTTATCTCTCCTGTGAGATACATTTCAGATAGAGAGACAGAAGGGCCCTGGTTATCTCTCCTGTGAGATACATTTCAGATAGAGAGACAGAGGGGCCCTGTTTATCTCTCCTGTGAGATACATTTCAGATAGAGAGACAGAAGGGCCCTGGTTATCTCTCCTGTGAGATACATTTCAGATAGAGAGACAGAAGGGCCCTGTTTATCTCTCCTGTGAGATACATTTCAGATAGAGAGACAGAGGGGCCCTGGTTATCTCTCCTGTGAGATACATTTCAGATATAGAGACAGAAGGGCCCTGGTTATCTCTCCTGTGAAATACATTTCAGATAGAGAGACAGAAGGGCCCTGGTTATATCTCCTGTGAGATACATTTCAGATAGAGAGACAGATGGGCCCTGTTTATCTCTCTTGATCTCTCCTGTGAGATACATTTCAGATAGAGAGACAGAGGGGCCCTGTTTATCTCTCCTGTGAGATACATTTCAGATAGAGAGACAGAAGGGCCCTGTTTATCTCTCCTGTGAGATACATTTCAGATAGAGAGACGTGGAGTTCCAGGTCTCCGGTAGCCTCTGGAACTGCCAATCTGCGGCCAACAAGGCAGAGTTCATCTCAGCCTATGCCTCCCTCCAGTCCCTTGACTTCTTGGCACTGACGGAAACATGGATCACCACAGATAACACTGCTACTCCTACTGCTCTCTCCTCGTCCGCCCACGTGTTCTCGCACACCCCGAGAGCTTCTGGTCAGCGGGGTGGGGCACCGGATCCTCATCTCTCCCAAGTGGTCTTTCTCTCTTTCTCCCCTTACCCATCTGTCTATTGCCTCCTTTGAATTCCATGCTGTCACAGTTACCAGCCCTTTCAAGCTTAACATCCTTATCATTTATCGCCCTCCAGGTTCCCTTGGAGAGTTCATCAATGAGCTTGATGCCTTGATAAGCTCCTTTCCTGAGGACGGCTCACCTCTCACAGTTCTGGGCGACTTTAACCTCCCCACGTCTACCTTTGACTCATTCCTCTCTGCCTCCTTCTTTCCACTCCTCTCCTCTTTGACCTCACCCTCTCACCTTCCCCCTACTCACAAGGCAGGCAAACGCTTGACCTCATCTTTACTAGATGCTGTTCTTCCACTAACCTCATTGCAACTCCCTCCAAGTCTCCGACCACTACCTTGTATCCTTTTCCCTCTCGCTCTCATCCAACACTTCCCACACTGCCCCTACTCGGATGGTATCGCGACCGTCCCAACCTTCGCTCTCTCTCCCCCGCTACTCTCTCCTCTTCCATCCTATCTTCTCTTCCCTCTGCTCAAACTTTCTCCAACCTATCTCCTGATTCTGCCTCCTCAACCCTCCTCTCCTCCCTTACTGCATCCTTTGACTCCCTATGTCCCCTATCCTCCAGGCCGGCTCGGTCCTCCCTCCCGCTCCGTGGCTCGACGACTCATTGCAGCTCACAGAACAGGGCTCCGGGCAGCCGAGCGGAAATGGAGGAAAACTCGCCTCCCTGCGGACCTGGCATCCTTTCACTCCCTCCTCTCTACATTTTCCTCCTCTGTCTCTGCTGCTAAAGCCACTTTCTACCATTCTAAGTTCCAAGCATCTGCCTCTAACCCTAGGAAGCTCTTTGCCACCTTCTCCTCCCTCCTGAATCCTCCCCCCCTCCCTCCTCCCTCTCTGCAGATGACTTCGTCAACCATTTTGAAAAGAGGTCGATGACATCCGATCTCGTTTGCTAAGTCAAACGACACCGCTGGTTCTGCTCACACTGCCCTACCCTATGCTCTGACCTCTTTCTCCCCTCTCTCTCCAGATGAAATCTCGCGTCTTGTGACGGAGCCGCCCAACAACCTGCCCGCTTGACCCTATCCCCTCCTCTCTTCTCCAGACCATTTCCGGAGACCTTCTCCCTTACCTCACCTCGCTCATCAACTCATCCCTGACCGCTGGCTACGTCCCTCCCGTCTTCAAGAGAGCGAGAGTTGCACCCCCTTCTGAAAAAACCTACACTCGATCCCTCCGATGTCAACAACTACAGACCAGTATCCCTTCTCTCTTTTCTCTCCAAAACTCTTGAGCGTGCCGTCCTTGGCCAGCTCTACCGCTATCTCTCTCAGAATGACCTTCTTGATCCAAAAACCAGTCAGGTTTCAAGACTAGTCATTCAACTGAGACTGCTCTTCTCTGTATCACGGAGCGCTCCGCACTGCTAAAGCTAACTCTCTCTCCTCTGCTCTCATCCTTCTAGACCTATCGGCTGCCTTCGATACTGTGAACCATCAGATCCTCCTCTCCACCCTCTCCGAGTTGGGCATCTCCGGCGCGGCCCACGAGGATTGCGTCCTACCTGACAGGTCGCTCCTACCAGGTGGCGTGGCGAGAATCTGTCTCCTCACCACGCGCTCTCACCACTGGTGTCCCCCAGGGCTCTGTTCTAGGCCCTCTCTTATTCTCGCTATACACCAAGTCACTTGGCTCTGTCATAACCTCACATGGTCTCTCCTATCATTGCTATGCAGACGACACACAATTAATCTTCTCCTTTCCCCTTCTGATGACCAGGTGGCGAATCGCATCTCTGCATGTCTGGCAGACATATCAGTGTGGATGACGGATCACCACCTCAAGCTGAACCTCAGCAAGACGGAGCTCCTCTTCCTCCCGGGGAAGGACTGCCCGTTCCATGATCTCGCCATCACGGTTGACAACTCCATTGTGTCCTCCTCCCAGAGCGCTAAGAACCTTGGCGTGATCCTGGACAACACCCTGACGTTCTCAACTAACATCAAGGCGGTGTCCCGTTCCTGTAGGTTCATGCTCTACAACATCCGCAGAGTACGACCCTGCCTCACACAGGAAGCGGCGCAGGTCCTTCCAGGCACTTGTCATCTCCCGTCTTGATTACTGCAACTCGCTGTTGGCTGGGCTCCCTGCCTGTGCCATTAAAACCCTACAACTCATCCAGAACGCCGCAGCCCGTCTGGTGTTCAACCTTCCCAAGTTCTCTCACGTCACCCCGCTCCTCCGCTCTCCACTGGCTTCCAGTTGAAGCTCGCATCCGCTACAAGACCATGGTGCTCGTTACGGAGCTGTGAGGGGAACGGCACCTCAGTACCTCCAGGCTCTGATCAGGCCCTACACCCAAACAAGGGCACTGCGTTCATCCACCTCTGGCCTGCTCGCCTCCCTACCACTGAGGAAGTACAGTTCCCGCTCAGCCCAGTCAAAACTGTTCGCTGCTCTGGCCCCCCAATGGTGGAACAAACTCCCTCACGACGCCAGGACAGCGGAGTCAATCACCACCTTCCGGAGACACCTGAAACCCCACCTCTTCAAGGAATACCTAGGATAGGGTAAGTAAGGGTAGGTAATCCTTCTCCCCCCCCAACAAGATTTAGATGCAAGTGGCTGTTCCACTGGTTGTCATAAGGTGTATGCACCAATTTGTAAGTCGCTCTGGATAAGAGCGTCTGCTAAATGACTTAAATGTAATGTAAATGTAATGAGGGGCCCTTTTATCTCTCTCTGATCTCTCCTGTGAGATACATTTCAGATAGAGAGACAGAAGGGCCCTGTTTATCTCTCCTGTGAGATACATTTCAGATAGAGAGACAGAGGGGCCCTGTTTATCTCTCTCTGATCTCTCCTGTGAGATACATTTCAAATAGAGAGACAGATGGGCCCTGTTTATATCTCTGATCTCTCCTGTGAGATACATTTCAGATAGAGAGACAGAGGGGCCCTGGTTATCTCTCCTGTGAGATACATTTCAGATAGAGAGACAGAAGGGCCCTGGTTATCTCTCCTGTGAGATACATTTCAGATAGAGAGACAGAGGGGCCCTGGTTATCTCTCCTGTGAGATACATTTAAGATAGAGAGACAGAAGGGCCCTGGTTATCTCTCCTGTGAGATACATTTCAGATAGAGAGACAGAAGGGCCCTGTTTATCTCTCCTGTGAGATACATTTCAGATAGAGCGACAGAGGGGCCCTGGTTATCTCTCCTGTGAGATACATTTCAGATAGAGAGACAGAGGGGCCCTGGTTATCTCTCCTGTGAGATACATTTCAGATAGAGAGACAGATGGGCCCTGTTTATCTCTCTCTGATCTCTCCTGTGAGATACATTTCAGATAGAGAGACAGAAGGGCCCTGGTTATCTCTCCTGTGAGATACATTTCAGATAGAGAGACAGAAGGGCCCTGTTTATCTCTCCTGTGAGATACATTTCAGATAGAGAGACAGAAGGGCCCTGTTTATCTCTCCTGTGAGATACATTTCAGATAGAGAGACAGAAGGGCCCTGGTTATCTCTCCTGTGAGATACATTTCAGATAGAGAGACAGAAGGGCCCTGGTTATCTCTCCTGTGAGATACATTTCAGATAGAGAGACAGAGGGGCCCTGGTTATCTCTCCTGTGAGATACATTTCAGATAGAGAGACAGAAGGGCCCTGGTTATCTCTCCTGTGAGATACATTTCAGATAGAGAGACAGAGGGGCCCTGGTTATCTCTCCTGTGAGATACATTTCAGATAGAGAGACAGAAGGGCCCTGTTTATCTCTCCTGTGAGATACATTTCAGATAGAGAGACAGAAGGGCCCTGGTTATCTCTCCTGTGAGATACATTTCAGATAGAGAGACAGAAGGGCCCTGGTTATCTCTCCTGTGAGATACATTTCAGATAGAGAGACAGAAGGGCCCTGGTTATCTCTCCTGTGAGATACATTTCAGATAGAGCGACAGAAGGGCCCTGGTTATCTCTCCTGTGAGATACATTTCAGATAGAGAGACAGAGGGGCCCTGTTTATCTCTCCTGTGAGATACATTTCAGATAGAGAGACAGAGGGGCCCTGTTTATCTCTCCTGTGAGATACATTTCAGATAGAGAGACAGAGGGGCCCTGGTTATCTCTCCTGTGAGATACATTTCAGATAGAGAGACAGAGGGGCCCTGGTTATCTCTCCTGTGAGATACATTTCAGATAGAGAGACAGAAGGGCCCTGGTTATCTCTCCTGTGAGATACATTTCAGATAGAGAGACAGAGGGGCCCTGTTTATCTCTCCTGTGAGATACATTTCAGATAGAGAGACAGAAGGGCCCTGGTTATCTCTCCTGTGAGATACATTTCAGATAGAGAGACAGAAGGGCCCTGGTTATCTCTCCTGTGAGATACATTTCAGATAGAGAGACAGAGGGGCCCTGTTTATCTCTCCTGTGAGATACATTTCAGATAGAGAGACAGAGGGGCCCTGTTTATCTCTCCTGTGAGATACATTTCAGATAGAGAGACAGAGGGGCCCTGGTTATCTCTCCTGTGAGATACATTTCAGATAGAGAGACAGAAGGGCCCTGGTTATCTCTCCTGTGAGATACATTTCAGATAGAGAGACAGAGGGGCCCTGGTTATCTCTCCTGTGAGATACATTTCAGATAGAGAGACAGAGGGGCCCTGGTTATCTCTCCTGTGAGATACATTTCAGATAGAGAGACAGAGGGGCCCTGGTTATCTCTCTCTGATCTCTCCTGTGAGATACATTTCAGATAGAGAGACAGAGGGGCCCTGGTTATCTCTCTCTGATCTCTCCTGTGAGATACATTTCAGATAGAGAGACAGAAGGGCCCTGTTTGTCTCTCCTGTGAGATACATTTCAGCCTCTTGCGAAATGAAGGAAAATGATGAAACACAGAAACCTGGTTTCCCTTGTTGAATTGGCTTCTCGACAAAGAGAGAGACCGAAAGACAGAGACAGAGAGAGGAGAGGAGAGGAGATGTTTGTATCGAGGAGAGGAGAGGAGATGTTAGTATCGAGGAGAGGAGAGGAGAGGAAAGGAAAGGAGAGGAGAGGAGATGTTAGTATCGAGGAGAGCAGAGGAGAGGAAAGGAAATGAGAGGAGAGGAGAGGAGAGGAGAGATGTTAGTATTGAGGAGAGGAGAGGAGAGAGAGAGAGGAGAGGAGAGGAGAGGAGAGGAGAGGAGAGGAGAGGAGAGGAGAGGAGAGGAAAGAAAGAGAGGAGAGGAGATGTTAGTATCGAGGAGAGGAGAGGAAAGGAGAGGAGAGGAGGAGAGGAGAGGAGAGGAGAGAGGAGAGGAGATGTTAGTATCGAGGAGAGGAGAGGAGAGTCGCTGTTTAGTTTATAAAGGTCAGCCTTACTGATGAACTTTGTGAAGTTGGTGTATACAGTGTGAATGCTTCTGTTACTGACAGAGACAGGAAGTGGTGATGGTGGTTTGCTGAGGATGAATATATTCCAGCAGAGCAGGACACAACTAATAATAGAAATGAAACGAAAGCTGGCTTGTAGGTCCATACATTAACCTCACACATTTTCAATCAACAAAGCAAAAATTATGTTTTATTGATGTAGCAGATTGCCCTTACAGATATAGGATCAGGTGACCCTTACCACAGATCTAGGATCAGATTACCCTTACCACAGATATAGGATCAGGTGACCTTTACCACAGATTTAGGATCAGATTACCGTTACCACAGATTTAGGATCAGATTACCCTTACCACAGATCTAGGATCAGATTACCCTTACCACAGATTTAGGATCAGATTACCCTTACCACAGATATAGGATCAGATTACCCTTACCACAGATTTAGGATCAGATTACCGTTACCACAGATTTAGGATCAGATTACCCTTACCACAGATCTAGGATCAGATTACCCTTACCACAGATTTAGGATCAGATTACCCTTACCACAGATCTAGGATCAGATTACCCTTACCACAGATCTAGGATCAGATGACCCTTACCACAGATCTAAGCAGAGGTGATCTGACTCTGGACCTGTGCTATAGGACGAATTGTTGCCAACTCCTGAATAGTTTCAAGATTTTTTATTTATTTACCCAACCCTGTAGCTCCCTCTGTGGTGGAAAATCACCACACATAAAGCCTGGGGCGGCAGGGTAGCCTAGTGGCTAGAGTGTAGAGGTGGCAGGGTAGCCTAGTGGTTAGAGTGTAGAGGTGGCAGGGTAGCCTAGTGGTTAGAGTGTAGAGGCGGCAGGGTAGCCTAGTGGTTAGAGTGTAGAGGTGGCAGGGTAGCCTAGTGGTTAGAGTGTAGAGGCGGCAGGGTAGCCTAGTGGTTAGAGTGTAGAGGTGGCAGGGTAGCCTAGTGGTTAGAGTGTAGAGGCGGCAGGGTAGCCTAGTGGTTAGAGTGTAGAGGTGGCAGGGTAGCCTAGTGGTTAGAGTGTAGAGGTGGCAGGGTAGCCTAGTGGTTAGAGTGTAGAGGTGGCAGGGTAGCCTAGTGGTTAGAGTGTAGAGGCGGCAGGGTAGCCTAGTGGTTAGAGTGTAGAGGTGGCAGGGTAGCCTAGTGGTTAGAGTGTAGAGGTGGCAGGGTAGCCTAGTGGTTAGAGTGTAGAGGTGGCAGGGTAGCCTAGTGGTTAGAGTGTAGAGGTGGCAGGGTAGCCTAGTGGTTAGAGTGTAGAGGAGGTAGGTAGACTAGTGGTTAGAGTGTAGGGGCGGCAGGGTAGCCTAGTGGTTAGAGTGTAGAGGCGGCAGGGTAGCCTAGTGGTTAGAGTGTAGAGGTGGCAGGGTAGCCTAGTGGTTAGAGTGTAGAGGTGGCAGGGTAGCCTAGTGGTTAGAGTGTAGAGGCGGCAGGGTAGCCTAGTGGTTAGAGTGTTGGACTAGCAACTGAAAGGTTGCAGGTTCAAATCCCGAGCTGACAAGGTACAAATCTGTCGTTCTGCCCCTGAACAGTTCTGCCCCACTGTTCCTAGGCCGTCATTGAAAATAAGAATTTGTTTTTAAATAAAGGTCAAATAAATATATATTTTTTTGAAAGGACAGGTTGGGTAAAAGAACTGCGTCCTGCGTCCTTTGGGAGACAACCAATGTCTCCTGGATTTTATTCATTGGTTGATAAAGGACGAATCAAGTCTATAAGCTATGTTTCCATCCAATTAACCGCAGATTTTCATGCGGGTATGAGATTATTATGGATGAGAGCGATAGTATGATTTATATATTTTCCAAACGGCAACCAATCACCGATCAACGTGTCACCAGAATCAGACCCTCTATATTTATTGTAAAGGAGCATCAAGCTGGTCACCAGAATCAGACCCTCTATATTTATTGTAAAGGAGCATCAAGCTCGTCACCAGAATCAGACCCTCTATATTTATTGTAAAGGAGCATCAAGCTGGTCACCAGAATCAGACCTCTATATTTATTGTAAAGGAGCATCAAGCTCATCACCAGAATCAGACCCTCTATATTTATTGTAAAGGAGCATCAAGCTCTTCACCAGAATCAGACCCTCTGTATTTATTGTAAAGGAGCATCAAGCTGGTCACCAGAATCAGACCCTCTATATTTATTGTAAAGGAGCATCAAGCTGGTCACCAGAATCAGACCCTCTATATTTATTGTAAAGGAGCATCAAGCTCGTCACCAGAATCAGACCCTCTATATTTATTGTAAAGGAGCATCAAGCTCGTCACTAGAATCAGACCCTCTATATTTATTGTAAAGGAGCATCAAGCTCGTCACCAGAATCAGACCCTCTATATTTATTGTAAAGGAGCATCAAGCTCGTCACCAGAATCAGACCCTCTATATTTATTGTAAAGGAGCATCAAGCTCGTCACCAGAATCAGACCCTCTATATTTATTGTAAAGGAGCATCAAGCTGGTCACCAGAATCAGACCTCTATATTTATTGTAAAGGAGCATCAAGCTCATCACCAGAATCAGACCCTCTATATTTATTGTAAAGGAGCATCAAGCTGGTCACCAGAATCAGACCCTCTATATTTATTGTAAAGGAGCATCAAGCTGGTCACCAGAATCAGACCCTCTATATTTATTGTAAAGGAGCATCAAGCTCATCACCAGAATCAGACCCTCTATATTTATTGTAAAGGAGCATCAAGCTCTTCACCAGAATCAGACCTCTGTATTTATTGTAAAGGAGCATCAAGCTGGTCACCAGAATCAGACCCTCTATATTTATTGTAAAGGAGCATCAAGCTGGTCACCAGAATCAGACCCTCTATATTTATTGTAAAGGAGCATCAAGCTCGTCACCAGAATCAGACCCTCTATATTTATTGTAAAGGAGCATCAAGCTCGTCACTAGAATCAGACCCTCTATATTTATTGTAAAGGAGCATCAAGCTCGTCACCAGAATCAGACCCTCTATATTTATTGTAAAGGAGCATCAAGCTCGTCACCAGAATCAGACCCTCTATATTTATTGTAAAGGAGCATCAAGCTCGTCACCAGAATCAGACCTCTATATTTATTGTAAAGGAGCATCAAGCTGGTCACCAGAATCAGACCCTCTATATTTATTGTAAAGGAGCATCAAGCTCGTCACCAGAATCAGACCCTCTATATTTATTGTAAAGGAGCATCAAGCTGGTCACCAGAATCAGACCCTCTATATTTATTGTAAAGGAGCATCAAGCTGGTCACCAGAATCAGACCCTCTATATTTATTGTAAAGGAGCATCAAGCTCATCACCAGAATCAGACCCTCTATATTTATTGTAAAGGAGCATCAAGCTCATCACCAGAATCAGACCCTCTATATTTATTGTAAAGGAGCATCAAGCTCGTCACCAGAATCAGACCCTCTATATTTATTGTAAAGGAGCATCAAGCTGGTCACCAGAATCAGACCCTCTATATTTATTGTAAAGGAGCATCAAGCTGGTCACCAGAATCAGACCCTCTATATTTATTGTAAAGGAGCATCAAGCTCGTCACCAGAATCAGACCCTCTATATTTATTGTAAAGGAGCATCAAGCTCGTCACCAGAATCAGACCCTCTATATTTATTGTAAAGGAGCATCAAGCTCATCACCAGAATCAGACCCTCTATATTTATTGTAAAGGAGCATCAAGCTCGTCACCGGGCTCTTTCACCACCCTGTGAAGTTCATCACAACTGATTTCATCTGCAGCCTGATGAACTGCATGGTTTCCCTGAGTCGTAGTGGGAGGACCGCATCGCCGCGTGACTCAAACTTTATTTTTGGATATGATGGTTATTATATATGCGTATAAAGGCGTTTCCATCACCATTCCTCGCATAATTAATTTAACCAACACAAAAAAAGAACGAACACATTGTCCGTTGGCATTTACTTAATGTTTCTATCAGGTCGTGACCTTTTTCACTCGTCAGGTAATTCACCTGCATTAAAAGGTGGGATGGAAGCATGGTTAATTAATGTTCTTCTTCATGTGTACATCAAATGGGAGGCAAATCAGACCCAGATTATGGAGTCAGTCTGCTCTAAGTGGAGTAAATATGATTAGTGGAGTCAGTCTGCTCTGTCTAAGTGGAGTAAATATGATTAGTGGAGTCAGTCTGCTCTGTCTAAGTGGAGTAAATATGATTAGTGGAGTCAGTCTGCTCTGTCTAAGTGGAGTAAATATGATTAGTGGAGTCAGTCTGCTCTAAGTGGAGTAAATATGATTAGTGGAGTCAGTCTGCTCTGTCTAAGTGGAGTAAATATGATTAGTGGAGTCAGTCTGCTCTGTCTAAGTGGAGTAAATATGATTAGTGGAGTCAGTCTGCTCTGTCTAAGTGGAGTAAATATGATTAGTGGAGTCTGTCCGCTCTAAGTGGAGTAAATATGATTAGTGGAGTCAGTCTGCTCTGTCTAAGTGGAGTAAAAATGATTAGTGGAGTCAGTCTGCTCTAAGTGGAGTAAATATGATGAGTGGAGTCTGTCTGCTCTAAGTGGAGTAAATATGATTACTGGAGTCAGTCTGCTCTGTCTAAGTGGAGTAAATATGATTAGTGGAGTCAGTCTGCTCTGTCTAAGTGGAGTAAATATGATTAGTGGAGTCAGTCTGCTCTGTCTAAGTGGAGTAAATAGGATTAGTGGAGTCAGTCTGCTCTGTCTAAGTGGAGTAAATATGATTAGTGGAGTCAGTCTGCTCTGTCTAAGTGGAGTAAATAGGATTAGTGGAGTCAGTCTGCTCTGGCTAAGTGGAGTAAATATGATTAGTGGAGTCAGTCTGCTCTAAGTGGAGTAAATATGATTAGTGGAGTCCGTCTGCTCTGTCTAAGTGGAGTAAATATGATTAGTCGAGTCAGTCTGCTCTCTCTCTAAGTGGATTAAATATGATTAGTGGAGTCAGTCTTCTCTCTACACACAGACATCAGTTCTTATATTTTCATATTGATCTGCCCTTATAAGGTTTGTGGACGGACGGACAGACAGACGGACGGAAAAAAAGAAAGCTTGCTTAAACCTGTCCATTCCCTTGTAGATTAACTAGATGGAAATTAATTGAAGGATCCATTTGACGGACGGACGGACGGACGGACGGACAGACAGACAGACAGACAGACAGACAGACAGACAGACAGACAGACAGACAGACAGACAGACAGACAGACAGACAGACAGACAGACAGACAGACAGACAGACAGACAGACAGATATATACACAGACAGTGGTGTAAAAAGTATCCAATTGTCATACTTGAGTAAAAGTAAAGAATAGAAAATGACTCAAGTCACCCAGTAAAATACTACTTGAGTAAAAGTCTAAAAGTATTTGGTTTGAAATATACTGAAGTATCAAAAGTACATGTAATTGATAAAATATACTTAAGTATCAAAAAAGTACATGTAATTCCTAAACTATACAGTGGGGAGAACAAGTATTTGATACACTGCCGATTTTAATTACTTAAAAATCATACAATGTGATTTTCTGGATTTTTGTTTTAGATTCCGTCTCTCACAATTGAAATGTACCTATGATAAAACATTACAGACCTCTACGTGCTTTGTAAGTAGGAAAACCTGCAAAATCGGCAGTGTATCAAATACTTCAGTTCTCCCCACTGTACTTAAGTATCAAAGTATCAAAAGTATAAATCATTTCAAATTCATTATATTAAACAAACCAGACGGCTCCATTTTCTTGTTTTTATTTGTATTTATACGGACAGCGTGTGTGTATATGTATTTATACAGCTAGAGGCTCCAAACACAGACATTACAAACAAAGCATTTTGTGTTTAGTGAGTCTGCCAGATCAGAGGCAGTAGGGATAACCAGGGATGTTATCTGTTTAGTGAGTCCTCCAGATCAGAGGCAGTAGGGATGTTCTCTGTTTAGTGAGACAGTCAGATCAGAGACAGTAGGGATGACCAGGGATGTTATCTGTTTAGTGAGTCAGATCAAAGGCAGTAGGGATGACCAGGGATGTTCTCTGTTTAGTGAGTCCTCCAGATCAGAGGCAGTAGGGATGTTCTCTGTTTAGTGAGACAGTCAGATCAGAGACAGTAGGGATGACCAGGGATGTTATCTGTTTAGTGAGTCCTCCAGATCAGAGGCAGTAGGGATGACCAGGGATGTTCTCTGTTTAGTGAGTCAGTCAGATCAGAGACAGTAGGGATGACCAGGGATGTTATCTGTTTAGTGAGTCCTCCAGATCAGAGGCAGTAGGGATGACCAGGGATGTTCTCTGTTTAGTGAGTCAGATCAAAGGCAGTAGGGATGACCAGGGATGTTCTCTGTTTAGTGAGTCAGATCAAAGGCAGTAGGGATGACCAGGGATGTTCTCTGTTTAGTGAGTCCTCCAGATCAGAGGCAGTAGGGATGACCAGGGATGTTCTCTGTTTAGTGAGTCCTCCAGATCAGAGGCAGTAGGGATGACCAGGGATGTTCTCTGTTTAGTGAATCCGCCAGATCAGAGGCAGTAGGGATGACCAGGGATGTTCTCTGTTTAGTGAATCTGCCAGATCAGAGGCAGTAGGGATGACCAGGGATGTTCTCTGTTTAGTGAGTCAGATCAGAGGCAGTAGGGATGACCAGGGATGTTCTCTGTTTAGTGAGTCCTCCAGATCAGAGGCAGTAGGGATGACCAGGGATGTTCTCTGTTTAGTGAGACAGTCAGATCAGAGGCAGTAGGGATGACCAGGGATGTTCTCTGATTAGTGAGTCCACCAGATCAAAGGCAGTAGGGATGACCAGGGATGTTCTCTGTTTAGTGAGTCCTCCAGATCAGAGGCAGTAGGGATGACCAGGGATGTTCTCTGTTTAGTGAGTCCTCCAGATCAGAGGCAGTAGGGATGAACAGGGATGTTCTCTGTTTAGTGAGTCCTCCAGATCAGAGGCAGTAGGGATGACCAGGGATGTTCTCTGTTTAGTGAGTCTTCCAGATCAGAGGCAGTAGGGATGACCAGGGATGTTCTCTGTTTAGTGAGTCCTCCAGATCAGAGGCAGTAGGGATGACCAGGGATGTTCTCTGTTTAGTGAGTCCTCCAGATCAGAGGCAGTAGGTATGACCAGGGAGGTTCTCTGATTAGTGAGTCCACCAGATCAAAGGCAGTAGGGATGACCAGGGATGTTCTCTGTTTAGTGAGTCCTCCAGATCAGAGGCAGTAGGGATGACCAGGGATGTTCTCTGTTTAGTGAGTCAGATCAAAGGCAGTAGGGATGACCAGGGATGTTCTCTGTTTAGTGAGTCAGATCAAAGGCAGTAGGGATGACCAGGGATGTTCTCTGTTTAGTGAGTCCTCCAGATCAGAGGCAGTAGGGATGACCAGGGATGTTCTCTGTTTAGTGAGTCCTCCAGATCAGAGGCAGTAGGGATGACCAGGGATGTTCTCTTGATACAGTAAGTGTGTGAATTGGATCATCTTCCTGTCCTGCTAAGAATTCAAAATGTAACGAGTACTTTTGGGTGTCAGGGAAAATGTATGGCGTAAAAAGTACATTATTTTCATTAGGAATGTAGTGAAATAAAAGTTATCAAATATAGAAATAGTAAAGTAGATACCCCCCTCCCCCCAAAAAACTCCTTAAGTAGTACTTTAAAGCATTTTTTAAACTTAAGTACTTAACACACACACACACACACACAGGGACAAATATCCACACCATAGGGGACAACAGACATTTAATAACTACAACCTCTATTAACGCGTTTTCATGTTAGAACAAGCTAATACCTTGACGCGACAACGAGCTCTTGAGAATTTAACATTTACCATTCATTATGGGATGTGTTAGTAACAGAACTGCAACTCTGATAGCCGTCAGAAAGTATTCAACACCCCTGGACTTTTTACACATTTTTGTTGTGAATTTAAAATTGATTAAATTAAGATGTTTTGAAACTGGTCTTAACACCCTAACATGTCAAAGTGGAATTATGGATTAAATTGAGATGTTTTCTCACTGGCCATAACACAGTATCCCATAATGTCAAAGTGGAATTATGGATTAAATTGAGATGTTTTCTCACTGGCCATAACACAGTATCCCATAATGTCAAAGTGGAATTATGTTTTGTTAAAAAGCTAAAATGTATTGAGTCAATAAGTATTCAACCCCGTTGTTATGGCAAGCCTATATACAGAGCATTCTGAAAGTATTCAGACCAAATTCCCTTTTTCCTCAATTTGTTACGTTACAGCCTTATATTAAAATTGATTAAATAAATGTTTTTCCTCATCAATCTACACACTATACCCCATAATGACATCACAGTACCCCATAATGACATCACAGTACAGTGTGATATCATTATGGGGTATTATGATGTCATTATGAGGTATTGTGATGTCATTATGGGGTATTGTGATGTCATTATGGGGTATTGTGATGTCATTATGGGGTATTGTGATGTCATTATGGGGTATGAGAAAACTGAGGATGGAACAACATTGTAGTTATTTGACAATACAAACCTAAATGACAAAGTGAAAAGAAGGAAACCTTTAAATAAAATATTAGTCTAAAGCATAAATAAAATATTAGTCTAAAGCATAAATAAAATATTAGTCTAAAGCATAAATAAAATATTAGTCTAAAGCATAAATAAAATATTAGTCTAAAGCATAAATAAAATATTAGTCTAAAGCATGAATAAAATATTAGTCTAAAGCATGAATTCACCTTTCAGCAGGACAATAACCTAAAACACCAAATATACACTGCAGTTGTTTACCAGGAAGACACTGAATGTTCCTGAGTGGCCGAGTTACAGTTTTGACATAAATCTACTTGAAAATCTATAGCAAGACTTCAAAATGGTTGTCTAACAACCAACTTAACAGAGTTTGAAGAATTTAGAAAAGAATAATGGGTAAATATTGTCCAATCCAGGTGTGGAAAGCTCTTAGAGACTTACCCAGAAAAACTCACAGCTGAAATAGCTGACAATTATGATTTTAACATGTATTGACTCAGGGGTGTGAATACTTATGTAAATTAGATATTTATGTATTTCATTTTAAAATAAATTTGCAAACATTTCTAAAACCATATTTTGACATTATCATGATGGGCTATTGTGTCTAGATGGGTGAGGAAAAGAATCAGGCTGTAACCCAACTAAGTGTGGAATAAGTCAAGGGGTATGAATACTTTCTGAAGGCTCTGTACAAAGCTAAATATAAGTAATACTGAGGCAAACAAGTCCCTTCATATCTGGAAACACAACATCAAAATGACAGACACAGTCCTCTACACACAGTACAGTCCTCTACACACAGCACAGTCCTCTACACACAGTACAGTCCTCTACACACAGTACAGTCCTCTACACACAGCACAGTCCTCTACACACAGTACAGTCCTCTACACACAGTACAGTCCTCTACACACAGTACAGTCCTCTACACACAGTACAGTCCTCTACACACAGTACAGTCCTCTACACACAGTACAGTCCTCTACACACAGTACAGTCCTCTACACACAGTACAGTCCTCTACACACAGTACAGTCCTCTACACACAGTACAGTCCTCTACACACAGTACAGTCCTCTACACACAGCACAGTCCTCTACACACAGTCCTCTACACACAGCACAGTCCTCTACACACAGTACAGTCCTCTACACACAGTCCTCTACACACAGCACAGTCCTCGACACACAGTCCTCTACACACAGCACAGTCCTCTACACACAGTACAGTCCTCTACACACAGTCCTCTACACACAGCACAGTCCTCTACACACAGTACAGTCCTCTACACACAGCACAGTCCTCTACACACAGTACAGTCCTCTACACAGTCCTCTACACACAGCACAGTCCTCTACACACAGTACAGTCCTCTACACACAGCACAGTCCTCTACACACAGCACAGTCCTCTACACACAGTCCTCTACACACAGCACAGTCCTCTACACACAGCACAGTCCTCTACACACAGTACAGTCCTCTACACACAGTACAGTCCTCTACACACAGTTCTCTACACACAGTACAGTCCTCTACACACAGTACAGTCCTCTACACACAGCACAGTCCTCTACACACAGTACAGTCCTCTACACACAGCACAGTCCTCTACACACAGCACAGTCCTCTACACACAGTACAGTCCTCTACACACAGTACAGTCCTCTACACACAGTACAGTCCTCTACACACAGTTCTCTACACACAGTACAGTCCTCTACACACAGTACAGTCCTCTACACACAGCACAGTCCTCTACACACAGTACAGTCCTCTACACAGTCCTCTACACACAGCACAGTCCTCTACACACAGTCCTCTACACACAGCACAGTCCTCTACACACAGTACAGTCCTCTACACACAGTCCTCTACACACAGCACAGTCCTCGACACACAGTCCTCTACACACAGCACAGTCCTCTACACACAGTACAGTCCTCTACACACAGCACAGTCCTCTACACACAGCACAGTCCTCTACACACAGTCCTCTACACACAGCACAGTCCTCTACACACAGTACAGTCCTCTACACACAGCACAGTCCTCTACACACAGCACAGTCCTCTACACACAGTCCTCTACACACAGCACAGTCCTCTACACACAGTACAGTCCTCTACACACAGCACAGTCCTCTACACACAGCACAGTCCTCTACACACAGTACAGTCCTCTACACACAGCACAGTCCCTCTACACACAGCACAGTCCTCTACACACAGTCCTCTACACACAGCACAGTCCTCTACACACAGTACAGTCCTCTACACACAGTCCTCTACACACAGCATAGTCCTCTACGCACAGTACAGTCCTCTACACACAGTACAGTCCTCTACACACAGTCCTCTACACACAGCACAGTCCTCTACACACAGTCTTCTACACACAGTACAGTCCTCTACACACAGCACAGTCCTCTACACACAGTACAGTCCTCTACACACAGCACAGTCCTATACACACAGTACAGTCCTCTACACACAGCACAGTCCTCTACACACAGCACAGTCCTCTACACACAGCACAGTCCTCTACACACAGCACAGTCCTCTACACACAGCACAGTCCTCTACACACAGCACAGTCCTCTACACACAGCACAGTCCTCTACACACAGCACAGTCCTCTACACACAGTCCTCTACACACAGCACAGTCCTCTACACACAGCACAGTCCTCTACACACAGTCCTCTACACACAGCACAGTCCTCTACACACAACACAGTCCTCTGCACACAGCACAGTCCTCTACACACAGCACAGTCCTCTACACACAACAGAGTCCTCTGCACACAGCACAGTCCTCTACACACAACACAGTCCTCTGCACACAACACAGTCCTCTGCACACAGTACAGTCCTCTACACACAGTACAGTCCTCTACACACAGTACAGTCCTCTACACACAGCACAGTCCTCTACACAGTCCTCTACACACAGTAAATAAAGCAAACTTAACACATCACTCAGCATTTAAACAGACAAAATGGAGATTTCGTTAACTTGGCAGTCTTATCTGTGTAAACAGGATAATGAGGCGTGAGACTAAACATGAATTAGTCTATTTAGGTCAAACTAATGAACCATCTCAACATCAGCTCATCACGTCCCATCGCTGCAGTATGTAAATACACATGAATATTCAAACATTTCACGTAGAATAACAGTCGAGACAAACCCAGCTGCTGTGAATCTACGGCAACCCAGAGCCCCTTTCCTTCACCTGCAACTACGAGACAAAAACCCAGGCTCCCTTTATAAAACACCTCTCTCTTAAATATGGCTTCGTACCTCCATCTCATCTCCCAAAATCTCTCCTGTTTATAACCAGGATGACAGCAGGGTCTGTACTGGGTACTACATAGTGTTGTAGTGTGACTGTACTGGATACTACATAGTGTTGTAGTGTGACTGTACTGGATACTACATAGTGTTAGAGTGTGGCTGTACGGGGTACTACATAGTGTTGTAGTGTGACTGTACTGGATACTACATAGTGTTGTAGTGTGACTGTACTGGATACTACATAGTGTTAGAGTGTGGCTGTACGGGGTACTACATAGTGTTGTAGTGTGGCTGTACTGGGTACTACATAGTGTTGTAGTGTGGCTGTACTGGGTACTACATAGTGTTGTAGTGTGGCTGTACTGGGTACTACATAGTGTTGTAGTGTGGCTGTACTGGGTACTACATAATGTTGTAGTGTGGCTGTACTGATACTACATAGTGTTAGAGTGTGGCTGTACGGGGTACTACATAGTGTTGTAGTGTGGCTGTACTGGGTACTACATAGTGTTGTAGTGTGGCTGTACGGGTACTACATAGTGTTGTAGTGTGGCTGTACTGGGTACTACATAGTGTTGTAGTGTGGCTGTACTGGGTACTACATAGTGTTGTAGTGTGGCTGTACGGGGTACTACATAGTGTTGTAGTGTGACTGTACTGGGTACTACATAATGTTGTAGTGTGGCTGTACTGGATAGTGTTGTAGTGTGGCTGTACTGGATACTACATAGTGTTGTAGTGTGTCTGTACTGGATACTACATAGTGTTGTAGTGTGACTGTACTGGATACTACATAGTGTTGTAGTGTGACTGTACTGGATACTACATAGTGTTGTAGTGTGGCTGTACTGGATACTACATAGTGTTGTAGTGTGGCTGTAGTGGATACTACATAGTGTTGTAGTGTGACTGTACTGGATACTACATAGTGTTGTAGTGTGGCTGTACTGGATACTACATAGTGTTGTAGTGTGACTGTACTGGATACTACATAGTGTTGTAGTGTGACTGTACTGGATACTACATAGTGTTGTAGTGTGGCTGTAGTGGATACTACATAGAGTTGTTGTGTGACTGTACTGGATAGTGTTGTAGTGTGACTGTACTGGTTACTACATAGTGTTGTAGTGTGACTGTACTGGATACTACATAGTGTTGTAGTGTGACTGTACTGGATACTACATAGTGTTGTAGTGTGACTGTACTGGATACTACATAGTGTTGTGGTGTGACTGTACTGGGTACTACATAGGGTTGTAGTGTGGCTGTACTGGATACTACATAGTGTTGTAGTGTGACTGTACTGGATACTACACAGTGTTGTAGTGTGACTGTACTGGATACTACATAGTGTTGTAGTGTGGCTGTACTGGGTAGTGTTGTAGTGTGACTGTACTGATACTACATAGTGTTGTAGTGTGGCTGTACGGGGTACTACATAGTGTTGTAGTGTGACTGTACTGGGTACTACACAGTGTTGTAGTGTGGCTGTACTGGATACTACATAGTGTTGTAGTGTGACTGTACTGGATACTACATAGTGTTGTAGTGTGACTGTACTGGATACTACATAGTGTTGTAGTGTGGCTGTACTGGATACTACATAGTGCTGTAGTGTGGCTGTACTGGATACTACATAGTGTTGTAGTGTGGCTGTACTGGGTAGTGTTGTAGTGTGACTGTACTGGATACTACATAGTGTTGTAGTGTGGCTGTACGGGGTACTACATAGTGTTGTAGTGTGACTGTACTGGGTACTACACAGTGTTGTAGTGTGGCTGTACTGGATACTACATAGTGTTGTAGTGTGACTGTACTGGGTAGTGTTGTAGTGTGACTGTACTGGGTAGTGTTGTAGTGTGACTGTACTGGGTAGTGTTGTAGTGTGACTGTACTGGATACTACATAGTGTTGTAGTGTGGCTGTACTGGGTAGTGTTGTAGTGTGGCTGTACTGGGTAGTGTTGTAGTGTGACTGTACTGGATACTACATAGTGTTGTAGTGTGGCTGTACTGGGTACTACATAGTGTTGTAGTGTGGCTGTACTGGATACTACATAGTGTTGTAGTGTGACTGTACTGGGTAGTGTTGTAGTGTGGCTGTACTGGGTAGTGTTGTAGTGTGACTGTACTGGATACTACATAGTGTTGTAGTGTGGCTGTACTGGGTACTACATAGTGTTGTAGTGTGACTGTACTGGATACTACATAGTGTTGTAGTGTGGCTGTACTGGATACTACATAGTGTTGTAGTGTGACTGTACTGGATACTACATAGTGTTGTAGTGTGGCTGTACTGGATACTACATAGTGTTGTAGTGTGGCTGTACTGGATACTACATAGTGTTGTAGTGTGCCTGTACTGGATACTCCATAGTGTTGTAGTGTGGCTGTACTGGATACTACATAGTGTTGTAGTGTGACTGTACTGGATACTACACAGGGTTGTAGTGTGGCTGTACTGGATACTACATAGTGTTGTAGTGTGGCTGTACTGGATACTACATAGTGTTGTAGTGTGGCTGTACTGGATACTACATAGTGTTGTAGTGTGACTGTACTGGATACTACATAGTGTTGTAGTGTGACTGTACTGGATACTACATAGTGTTGTAGTGTGGCTGTAGTGGATACTACATAGAGTTGTTGTGTGACTGTACTGGATAGTGTTGTAGTGTGACTGTACTGGATACTACATAGTGTTGTAGTGTGACTGTACTGGATACTACATAGTGTTGTAGTGTGGCTGTACTGGGTACTACATAGTGTTGTAGCGTGACTGTACTGGATACTACATAGTGTTGTAGTGTGGCTGTACTGGATACTACATAGTGTTGTAGCGTGACTGTACTGGATACTACATAGTGTTGTAGTGTGACTGTACTGGATACTACATAGTGTTGTAGTGTGGCTGTACTGGTTACTACATAGTGTTGTAGTGTGACTGTACTGGATACTACATAGTGTTGTAGTGTGACTGTACTGGATACTACATAGTGTTGTAGTTTGGCTGTACTGGATACTACATAGTGTTGTAGTGTGACTGTACTGGATACTACATAGTGTTGTAGTGTGACTGTACTGGATACTACATAGTGTTGTAGTGTGACTGTACTGGATACTACATAGTGTTGTAGTGTGGCTGTACTGGATACTACATAGTGTTGTAGTGTGACTGTACTGGATACTACATAGTGTTATAGTGTGGCTGTACTGGGTACTACATAGGGTTGTAGTGTGGCTGTACTGGATACTACATAGTGTTGTAGTGTGGCTGTACTGGATACTACATAGTGTTGTAGTGTGGCTGTACTGGATAGTGTTGTAGTGTGGCTGTACTGGGTACTACATAGTGTTGTAGTGTGGCTGTACTGGATACTACATAGTGTTGTAGTGTGACTGTACTGGATACTACATAGTGTTGTAGTGTGACTGTACTGGATACTACATAGTGTTGTAGTGTGACTGTACTGGTACTACATAGGGTTGTAGTGTGGCTGTACTGGATACTACATAGTGTTGTAGTGTGACTGTACTGGATACTACACAGTGTTGTAGTGTGACTGTACTGGATACTACATAGTGTTGTAGTGTGGCTGTACTGGGTAGTGTTGTAGTGTGACTGTACTGGATACTACATAGTGTTGTAGTGTGGCTGTACGGGGTACTACATAGTGTTGTAGTGTGACTGTACTGGGTACTACACAGTGTTGTAGTGTGGCTGTACTGGATACTACATAGTGTTGTAGTGTGACTGTACTGGATACTACATAGTGTTGTAGTGTGACTGTACTGGATACTACATAGTGTTGTAGTGTGGCTGTACTGGATACTACATAGTGTTGTAGTGTGGCTGTACTGGATACTACATAGTGTTGTAGTGTGGCTGTACTGGGTAGTGTTGTAGTGTGACTGTACTGGATACTACATAGTGTTGTAGTGTGGCTGTACGGGGTACTACATAGTGTTGTAGTGTGACTGTACTGGGTACTACACAGTGTTGTAGTGTGGCTGTACTGGATACTACATAGTGTTGTAGTGTGACTGTACTGGATACTACATAGTGTTGTAGTGTGACTGTACTGGATACTACATAGTGTTGTAGTGTGGCTGTACTGGATACTACATAGTGTTGTAGTGTGGCTGTACTGGATACTACATAGTGTTGTAGTGTGCCTGTACTGGATACTCCATAGTGTTGTAGTGTGGCTGTACTGGATACTACATAGTGTTGTAGTGTGACTGTACTGGATACTACATAGGGTTGTAGTGTGGCTGTACTGGATACTACATAGTGTTGTAGTGTGGCTGTACTGGATACTACATAGTGTTGTAGTGTGGCTGTACTGGATACTACATAGTGTTGTAGTGTGACTGTACTGGATACTACATAGTGTTGTAGTGTGACTGTACTGGATACTACATAGTGTTGTAGTGTGACTGTACTGGATACTACATAGTGTTGTAGTGTGGCTGTACTGGGTACTACATAGTGTTGTAGCGTGACTGTACTGGATACTACATAGTGTTGTAGTGTGGCTGTACTGGATACTACATAGTGTTGTAGCGTGACTGTACTGGATACTACATAGTGTTGTAGTGTGACTGTACTGGATACTACATAGTGTTGTAGTGTGGCTGTACTGGTTACTACATAGTGTTGTAGTGTGACTGTACTGGATACTACATAGTGTTGTAGTGTGACTGTACTGGATACTACATAGTGTTGTAGTGTGGCTGTACTGGATACTACATAGTGTTGTAGTGTGACTGTACTGGATACTACATAGTGTTGTAGTGTGACTGTACTGGATACTACATAGTGTTGTAGTGTGACTGTACTGATACTACATAGTGTTGTAGTGTGACTGTACTGGGTACTACATAGGGTTGTAGTGTGGCTGTACTGGATACTACATAGTGTTGTAGTGTGGCTGTACTGGATACTACATAGTGTTGTAGTGTGTGGCTGTACTGGATAGTGTTGTAGTGTGGCTGTACTGGGTACTACATAGTGTTGTAGTGTGGCTGTACTGGATACTACATAGTGTTGTAGTGTGACTGTACTGGATACTACATAGTGTTGTAGTGTGACTGTACTGGATACTACATAGTGTTGTAGTGTGACTGTACTGGGTACTACATAGGGTTGTAGTGTGGCTGTACTGGATACTACATAGTGTTGTAGTGTGACTGTACTGGATACTACATAGTGTTGTAGTGTGGCTGTAGTGGATACTACATAGTGTTGTAGTGTGACTGTACTGGATACTACATAGTGTTGTAGTGTAGCTGTAGTGGATACTACATAGAGTTGTTGTGTGACTGTACTGGATAGTGTTGTAGTGTGACTGTACTGGATACTACATAGTGTTGTAGTGTGACTGTACTGGATACTACATAGTGTTGTAGTGTGGCTGTACTGGATACTACATAGTGTTGTAGCGTGACTGTACTGGATACTACATAGTGTTGTAGTGTGACTGTACTGGATACTACACAGTGTTGTAGTGTGACTGTACTGGATACTACATAGTGTTGTAGTGTGGCTGTACTGGGTAGTGTTGTAGTGTGACTGTACTGGATACTACATAGTGTTGTAGTGTGGCTGCACGGGGTACTACATAGTGTTGTAGTGTGACTGTACTGGGTACTACACAGTGTTGTAGTGTGGCTGTACTGGATACTACATAGTGTTGTAGTGTGACTGTACTGGATACTACATAGTGTTGTAGTGTGACTGTACTGGATACTACATAGTGTTGTAGTGTGGCTGTACTGGATACTACATAGTGTTGTAGTGTGGCTGTACTGATACTACATAGTGTTGTAGTGTGGCTGTACTGGGTAGTGTTGTAGTGTGACTGTACTGGATACTACATAGTGTTGTAGTGTGGCTGTACGGGGTACTACATAGTGTTGTAGTGTGACTGTACTGGGTACTACACAGTGTTGTAGTGTGGCTGTACTGGATACTACATAGTGTTGTAGTGTGACTGTACTGGATACTACATAGTGTTGTAGTGTGACTGTACTGGATACTACATAGTGTTGTAGTGTGGCTGTACTGGATACTACATAGTGTTGTAGTGTGGCTGTACTGATACTACATAGTGTTGTAGTGTGCCTGTACTGGATACTCCATAGTGTTGTAGTGTGGCTGTACTGGATACTACATAGTGTTGTAGTGTGACTGTACTGGATACTACATAGGGTTGTAGTGTGGCTGTACTGGATACTACATAGTGTTGTAGTGTGGCTGTACTGGATACTACATAGTGTTGTAGTGTGGCTGTACTGGATACTACATAGTGTTGTAGTGTGACTGTACTGGATACTACATAGTGTTGTAGTGTGACTGTACTGGATACTACATAGTGTTGTAGTGTGACTGTACTGGATACTACATAGTGTTGTAGTGTGGCTGTACTGGGTACTACATAGTGTTGTAGCGTGACTGTACTGGATACTACATAGTGTTGTAGTGTGGCTGTACTGGATACTACATAGTGTTGTAGCGTGACTGTACTGGATACTACATAGTGTTGTAGTGTGACTGTACTGGATACTACATAGTGTTGTAGTGTGGCTGTACTGGTTACTACATAGTGTTGTAGTGTGACTGTACTGGATACTACATAGTGTTGTAGTGTGACTGTACTGGATACTACATAGTGTTGTAGTGTGGCTGTACTGGATACTACATAGTGTTGTAGTGTGACTGTACTGGATACTACATAGTGTTGTAGTGTGACTGTACTGGATACTACATAGTGTTGTAGTGTGACTGTACTGGATACTACATAGTGTTGTAGTGTGACTGTACTGGGTACTACATAGGTTGTAGTGTGGCTGTACTGGATACTACATAGTGTTGTAGTGTGGCTGTACTGATACTACATAGTGTTGTAGTGTGGCTGTACTGGATAGTGTTGTAGTGTGGCTGTACTGGGTACTACATAGTGTTGTAGTGTGGCTGTACTGGATACTACATAGTGTTGTAGTGTGACTGTACTGGATACTACATAGTGTTGTAGTGTGACTGTACTGGATACTACATAGTGTTGTAGTGTGACTGTACTGGGTACTACATAGGGTTGTAGTGTGGCTGTACTGGATACTACATAGTGTTGTAGTGTGACTGTACTGGATACTACATAGTGTTGTAGTGTGGCTGTAGTGGATACTACATAGTGTTGTAGTGTGACTGTACTGGATACTACATAGTGTTGTAGTGTAGCTGTAGTGGATACTACATAGAGTTGTTGTGTGACTGTACTGGATAGTGTTGTAGTGTGACTGTACTGGATACTACATAGTGTTGTAGTGTGACTGTACTGGATACTACATAGTGTTGTAGTGTGGCTGTACTGGATACTACATAGTGTTGTAGCGTGACTGTACTGGATACTACATAGTGTTGTAGTGTGACTGTACTGGATACTACATAGTGTTGTAGTGTGGCTGTACTGGATACTACATAGTGTTGTAGTGTGACTGTACTGGGTACTACATAGGGTTGTAGTGTGGCTGTACTGATACTACATAGTGTTGTAGTGTGGCTGTACTGGATACTACATAGTGTTGTAGTGTGGCTGTACTGGATAGTGTTGTAGTGTGGCTGTACTGGGTACTACATAGTGTTGTAGTGTGGCTGTACTGGATACTACATAGTGTTGTAGTGTGACTGTACTGGATACTACATAGTGTTGTAGTGTGACTGTACTGGATACTACATAGTGTTGTAGTGTGACTGTACTGGGTACTACATAGGGTTGTAGTGTGGCTGTACTGGATACTACATAGTGTTGTAGTGTGACTGTACTGGATACTACATAGTGTTGTAGTGTGGCTGTAGTGGATACTACATAGTGTTGTAGTGTGACTGTACTGGATACTACATAGTGTTGTAGTGTAGCTGTAGTGGATACTACATAGAGTTGTTGTGTGACTGTACTGGATAGTGTTGTAGTGTGACTGTACTGGATACTACATAGTGTTGTAGTGTGACTGTACTGGATACTACATAGTGTTGTAGTGTGGCTGTACTGGATACTACATAGTGTTGTAGCGTGACTGTACTGGATACTACATAGTGTTGTAGTGTGACTGTACTGGATACTACACAGTGTTGTAGTGTGACTGTACTGGATACTACATAGTGTTGTAGTGTGGCTGTACTGGGTAGTGTTGTAGTGTGACTGTACTGGATACTACATAGTGTTGTAGTGTGGCTGTACGGGGTACTACATAGTGTTGTAGTGTGACTGTACTGGGTACTACACAGTGTTGTAGTGTGGCTGTACTGATACTACATAGTGTTGTAGTGTGACTGTACTGATACTACATAGTGTTGTAGTGTGACTGTACTGGATACTACATAGTGTTGTAGTGTGGCTGTACTGGATACTACATAGTGTTGTAGTGTGGCTGTACTGATACTACATAGTGTTGTAGTGTGGCTGTACTGGGTAGTGTTGTAGTGTGACTGTACTGGATACTACATAGTGTTGTAGTGTGGCTGTACGGGTACTACATAGTGTTGTAGTGTGACTGTACTGGGTACTACACAGTGTTGTAGTGTGGCTGTACTGGATACTACATAGTGTTGTAGTGTGACTGTACTGGATACTACATAGTGTTGTAGTGTGACTGTACTGGATACTACATAGTGTTGTAGTGTGGCTGTACTGGATACTACATAGTGTTGTAGTGTGGCTGTACTGGATACTACATAGTGTTGTAGTGTGCCTGTACTGGATACTCCATAGTGTTGTAGTGTGGCTGTACTGGATACTACATAGTGTTGTAGTGTGACTGTACTGGATACTACATAGGGTTGTAGTGTGGCTGTACTGGATACTACATAGTGTTGTAGTGTGGCTGTACTGGATACTACATAGTGTTGTAGTGTGGCTGTACTGATACTACATAGTGTTGTAGTGTGACTGTACTGGATACTACATAGTGTTGTAGTGTGACTGTACTGGATACTACATAGTGTTGTAGTGTGACTGTACTGGATACTACATAGTGTTGTAGTGTGGCTGTACTGGGTACTACATAGTGTTGTAGCGTGACTGTACTGGATACTACATAGTGTTGTAGTGTGGCTGTACTGGATACTACATAGTGTTGTAGCGTGACTGTACTGGATACTACATAGTGTTGTAGTGTGACTGTACTGGATACTACATAGTGTTGTAGTGTGGCTGTACTGGTTACTACATAGTGTTGTAGTGTGACTGTACTGGATACTACATAGTGTTGTAGTGTGACTGTACTGGATACTACATAGTGTTGTAGTGTGGCTGTACTGGATACTACATAGTGTTGTAGTGTGACTGTACTGGATACTACATAGTGTTGTAGTGTGACTGTACTGGATACTACATAGTGTTGTAGTGTGACTGTACTGGATACTACATAGTGTTGTAGTGTGACTGTACTGGGTACTACATAGGGTTGTAGTGTGGCTGTACTGGATACTACATAGTGTTGTAGTGTGGCTGTACTGGATACTACATAGTGTTGTAGTGTGGCTGTACTGGATAGTGTTGTAGTGTGGCTGTACTGGGTACTACATAGTGTTGTAGTGTGGCTGTACTGGATACTACATAGTGTTGTAGTGTGACTGTACTGGATACTACATAGTGTTGTAGTGTGACTGTACTGGATACTACATAGTGTTGTAGTGTGACTGTACTGGGTACTACATAGGGTTGTAGTGTGGCTGTACTGGATACTACATAGTGTTGTAGTGTGACTGTACTGGATACTACATAGTGTTGTAGTGTGGCTGTAGTGGATACTACATAGTGTTGTAGTGTGACTGTACTGGATACTACATAGTGTTGTAGTGTAGCTGTAGTGGATACTACATAGAGTTGTTGTGTGACTGTACTGGATAGTGTTGTAGTGTGACTGTACTGGATACTACATAGTGTTGTAGTGTGACTGTACTGGATACTACATAGTGTTGTAGTGTGGCTGTACTGATACTACATAGTGTTGTAGCGTGACTGTACTGGATACTACATAGTGTTGTAGTGTGACTGTACTGGATACTACATAGTGTTGTAGTGTGGCTGTACTGGTTACTACATAGTGTTGTAGTGTGACTGTACTGGATACTACATAGTGTTGTAGTGTGACTGTACTGATACTACATAGTGTTGTAGTGTGACTGTACTGGATACTACATAGTGTTGTAGTGTGACTGTACTGATACTACATAGTGTTATAGTGTGGCTGTACGGGGTACTACATAGTGTTGTAGTGTGGCTGTACTGGGTACTACATAGGTTGTAGTGTGGCTGTACTGGATACTACATAGTGTTGTAGTGTGACTGTACTGATACTACACAGTGTTGTAGTGTGACTGTACTGATACTACATAGTGTTGTAGTGTGGCTGTACTGGGTAGTGTTGTAGTGTGACTGTACTGGATACTACATAGTGTTGTAGTGTGGCTGTACGGGGTACTACATAGTGTTGTAGTGTGACTGTACTGGGTACTACACAGTGTTGTAGTGTGGCTGTACTGGATACTACATAGTGTTGTAGTGTGACTGTACTGGATACTACATAGTGTTGTAGTGTGACTGTACTGGATACTACATAGTGTTGTAGTGTGGCTGTACTGGATACTCCATAGTGTTGTAGTGTGGCTGTACTGGATATTACATAGTGTTGTAGTGTGACTGTACTGGATACTACATAGTGTTGTAGTGTGGCTGTACTGGATACTACATAGTGTTGTAGTGTGACTGTACTGGATACTACATAGTGTTGTAGTGTGACTGTACTGGATACTACATAGTGTTGTAGTGTGGCTGTAGTGGATACTACATAGAGTTGTTGTGTGACTGTACTGGATAGTGTTGTAGTGTGACTGTACTGGATACTACATAGTGTTGTAGTGTGACTGTACTGGATACTACATAGTGTTGTAGTGTGGCTGTACTGGATACTACATAGTGTTGTAGCGTGACTGTACTGGATACTACATAGTGTTGTAGTGTGACTGTACTGGATACTACATAGTGTTGTAGTGTGGCTGTACTGGATACTACATAGTGTTGTAGTGTGACTGTACTGGATACTACATAGTGTTGTAGTGTGACTGTACTGGATACTACATAGTGTTGTAGTGTGACTGTACTGATACTACATAGTGTTGTAGTGTGACTGTACTGGGTACTACATAGTGTTGTAGTGTGGCTGTACTGGATACTACATAGTGTTGTAGTGTGACTGTACTGGATACTACATAGTGTTATAGTGTGGCTGTACTGGGTACTACATAGGTTGTAGTGTGGCTGTACTGGATACTACATAGTGTTGTAGTGTGGCTGTACTGGATACTACATAGTGTTGTAGTGTGGCTGTACTGGATAATGTTGTAGTGTGGCTGTACTGGGTACTACATAGTGTTGTAGTGTGGCTGTACTGGATACTACTTAGTGTTGTAGTGTGACTGTACTGATACTACATAGTGTTGTAGTGTGACTGTACTGGATACTACATAGTGTTGTAGTGTGACTGTACTGGGTACTACATAGGGTTGTAAGTGTGGCTGTACTGGATACTACATAGTGTTGTAGTGTGACTGTACTGGGTACTACATAGGGTTGTAGTGTGGCTGTACTGGATACTACACAGTGTTGTAGTGTGACTGTACTGATACTACATAGTGTTGTAGTGTGGCTGTACTGGGTAGTGTTGTAGTGTGGCTGTACTGGATACTACATAGTGTTGTAGTGTGACTGTACTGGATACTACATAGTGTTGTAGTGTGACTGTACTGGATACTACATAGTGTTATAGTGTGACTGTACTGGGTACTACATAGTGTTGTTGTGTGACTGTACTGGATACTACATAGTGTTATAGTGTGACTGTACTGGATACTACATAGTGTTGTAGTGTGACTGTACTGGTTACTACATAGTGTTGTAGTGTGACTGTACTGGATACTACATAGTGTTGTAGTGTGGCTGTACTGGATACTACATAGTGTTGTAGTGTGACTGTACTGATAGTGTTGTAGTGTGACTGTACTGATACTACATAGTGTTGTAGTGTGACTGTACTGGATACTACATAGTGTTGTAGTGTGGCTGTACTGGATACTACATAGTGTTGTAGTGTGACTGTACTGGATACTACATAGTGTTGTAGTGTGACTGTACTGGATAGTGTTGTAGTGTGACTGTACTGGATACTACATAGTGTTATTGTGTGGCTGTACTGGATACTACATAGTGTTGTAGTGTGACTGTACTGGATACTACATAGTGTTGTAGTGTGACTGTACTGGATACTACATAGTGTTGTAGTGTGGCTGTACTGATACTACATAGTGTTGTAGTGTGGCTGTACTGGATACTACATAGTGTTGTAGTGTGACTGTACTGATACTACATAGTGTTACTGTGTGGCTGTACTGGATACTACATAGTGTTGTAGTGTGGCTGTACGGGGTACTACATAGTGTTGTAGTGTGACTGTACTGGATACTACATAGTGTTGTAGTGTGGCTGTACTGGATACTACATAGTGTTGTAGCGTGACTGTACTGGATACTACATAGTGTTGTAGTGTGACTGTACTGGATACTACATAGTGTTGTAGTGTGGCTGTACTGGATACTACATAGTGTTGTAGTGTGACTGTACTGGATACTACATAGTGTTGTAGTGTGACTGTACTGGATAGTGTTGTAGTGTGACTGTACTGGATACTACATAGTGTTATTGTGTGGCTGTACTGGATACTACATAGTGTTGTATTGTGACTGTACTGGATACTACATAGTGTTGTAGTGTGACTGTACTGGGTAGTGTTGTAGTGTGACTGTACTGGATACTACATAGTGTTATTGTGTGGCTGTACTGGATACTACATAGTGTTGTAGTGTGGCTGTACTGGGTACTACATAGTGTTGTAGTGTGACTGTACTGGATACTACATAGTGTTGTAGTGTGGCTGTACTGGATACTACATAGTGTTGTAGTGTGACTGTACTGGATACTACATAGTGTTGTAGTGTGACTGTACTGGGTAGTGTTGTAGTGTGACTGTACTGGTTACTACATAGTGTTGTTGTGTGGCTGTACTGGATACTACATAGTGTTGTAGTGTGACTGTACTGGATACTACATAGTGTTGTTGTGTGGCTGTACTGGATACTACATAGTGTTGTTGTGTGGCTGTACTGGATACTACATAGTGTTGTAGTGTGACTGTACTGGTTACTACATAGTGTTGTTGTGTGGCTGTACTGGATACTACATAGTGTTGTAGTGTGGCTGTACTGGATACTACATAGTGTTGTAGTGTGGCTGTACTGGATACTACATAGTGTTGTAGTGTGACTGTACTGGATAGTGTTGTAGTGTGACTGTACTGGATACTACATAGTGTTGTAGTGTGACTGTACTGGATACTACATAGTGTTGTAGTGTGGCTGTACTGGATACTACATAGTGTTGTAGCGTGACTGTACTGGATACTACATAGTGTTGTAGTGTGACTGTACTGGATACTACATAGTGTTGTAGTGTGGCTGTACTGGATACTACATAGTGTTGTAGTGTGACTGTACTGGATACTACATAGTGTTGTAGTGTGACTGTACTGGATACTACATAGTGTTGTAGTGTGACTGTACTGGATACTACATAGTGTTGTAGTGTGACTGTACTGGGTACTACATAGTGTTGTAGTGTGGCTGTACTGGATACTACATAGTGTTGTAGTGACTGTACTGGATACTACATAGTGTTATAGTGTGGCTGTACTGGGTACTACATAGGGTTGTAGTGTGGCTGTACTGGATACTACATAGTGTTGTAGTGTGGCTGTACTGGATACTACATAGTGTTGTAGTGTGGCTGTACTGGATAATGTTGTAGTGTGGCTGTACTGGGTACTACATAGTGTTGTAGTGTGGCTGTACTGGATACTACTTAGTGTTGTAGTGTGACTGTACTGGATACTACATAGTGTTGTAGTGTGACTGTACTGGATACTACATAGTGTTGTAGTGTGACTGTACTGGGTACTACATAGGGTTGTAAGTGTGGCTGTACTGGATACTACATAGTGTTGTAGTGTGACTGTACTGGGTACTACATAGGGTTGTAGTGTGGCTGTACTGGATACTACACAGTGTTGTAGTGTGACTGTACTGGATACTACATAGTGTTGTAGTGTGGCTGTACTGGGTAGTGTTGTAGTGTGGCTGTACTGGATACTACATAGTGTTGTAGTGTGACTGTACTGGATACTACATAGTGTTGTAGTGTGACTGTACTGGATACTACATAGTGTTATAGTGTGACTGTACTGGGTACTACATAGTGTTGTTGTGTGACTGTACTGGATACTACATAGTGTTATAGTGTGACTGTACTGGATACTACATAGTGTTGTAGTGTGACTGTACTGGTTACTACATAGTGTTGTAGTGTGACTGTACTGGATACTACATAGTGTTATTGTGTGGCTGTATTGGATACTACATAGTGTTGTAGTGTGACTGTACTGGATACTACATAGTGTTGTAGTGTGGCTGTACTGGATACTACATAGTGTTGAAGTGTGACTGTACTGGATACTACATAGTGTTGTAGTGTGACTGTACTGGATACTACATAGTGTTACTGTGTGGCTGTACTGGATACTACATAGTGTTGTAGTGTGACTGTACTGGATACTACATAGTGTTGTAGTGTGGCTGTACTGGATACTACATAGTGTTGTAGTGTGACTGTACTGGATACTACATAGTGTTGTAGTGTGACTGTACTGGATAGTGTTGTAGTGTGACTGTACTGGATACTACATAGTGTTATTGTGTGGCTGTACTGGATACTACATAGTGTTGTAGTGTGACTGTACTGGATACTACATAGTGTTGTAGTGTGACTGTACTGGATACTACATAGTGTTGTAGTGTGGCTGTACTGGATACTACATAGTGTTGTAGTGTGGCTGTACTGGATACTACATAGTGTTGTAGTGTGACTGTACTGGATACTACATAGTGTTACTGTGTGGCTGTACTGGATACTACATAGTGTTGTAGTGTGGCTGTACGGGGTACTACATAGTGTTGTAGTGTGACTGTACTGGATACTACATAGTGTTGTAGTGTGGCTGTACTGGATACTACATAGTGTTGTAGCGTGACTGTACTGGATACTACATAGTGTTGTAGTGTGACTGTACTGGATACTACATAGTGTTGTAGTGTGGCTGTACTGGATACTACATAGTGTTGTAGTGTGACTGTACTGGATACTACATAGTGTTGTAGTGTGACTGTACTGGATAG
The DNA here is from genome assembly GCF_023373465.1 of Oncorhynchus keta. Taxonomy (NCBI): domain Eukaryota; kingdom Metazoa; phylum Chordata; class Actinopteri; order Salmoniformes; family Salmonidae; genus Oncorhynchus; species Oncorhynchus keta. The sequence goes on along the minus strand of NC_068438.1, from coordinate 52,580,749 downwards.
TGTTGTAGTGTGACTGTACTGGATACTACATAGTGTTATTGTGTGGCTGTACTGGATACTACATAGTGTTGTAGTGTGACTGTACTGGATACTACATAGTGTTGTAGTGTGACTGTACTGGATACTACATAGTGTTGTAGTGTGGCTGTACTGGATACTACATAGTGTTGTAGTGTGGCTGTACTGGATACTACATAGTGTTGTAGTGTGACTGTACTGGATACTACATAGTGTTGTAGTGTGACTGTACTGGATACTACATAGTGTTGTAGTGTGACTGTACTGGATAGTGTTGTAGTGTGACTGTACTGGATACTACATAGTGTTATTGTGTGGCTGTACTGGATACTACATAGTGTTGTAGTGACTGTACTGGATACTACATAGTGTTGTAGTGTGGCTGTACTGGATACTACATAGTGTTGTAGTGTGACTGTACTGGATACTACATAGTGTTGTAGTGTAACTGTACTGGGTACTACATAAGTGTTGTAGTGTGACTGTACTGGTTACTACATAGTGTTGTAGTGTGACTGTACTGGATACTACATAGTGTTGTAGTGTGACTGTACTGGATACTACATAGTGTTGTAGTGTGACTGTACTGGATACTACATAGTGTTGTAGTGTGGCTGTACTGGATACTACATAGTGTTGTAGTGTGACTGTACTGGATACTACATAGTGTTATTGTGTGGCTGTACTGGATACTACATAGTGTTGTAGTGTGACTGTACTGGATACTACATAGTGTTGTAGTGTGACTGTACTGGATACTACATAGTGTTGTAGTGTGACTGGACTGGATACTACATAGTGTTGTAGTGTGGCTGTACTGGATACTACATAGTGTTGTAGTGTGACTGTACTGGATAATACATAGTGTTGTAGTGTGACTGTAATGGGTAGTGTTGTAGTGTGACTGTACTGGTTACTACATAGTGTTGTTGTGTGGCTGTACTGGATACTACATAGTGTTGTAGTGTGACTGTACTGGGTACTACATAAGTGTTGTAGTGTGACTGTACTGGATACTACATAGTGTTGTAGTGTGGCTGTACTGGATACTACATAGTGTTGTTGTGTGGCTGTACTGGATACTACATAGTGTTGTTGTGTGGCTGTACTGGGTAGTGTTGTAGTGTGACTGTACTGGTTACTACATAGTGTTGTAGTGTGACTGTACTGGTTACTACATAGTGTTGTAGTGTGACTGTACTGGATACTACATAGTGTTGTAGTGTGACTGTACTGGATACTACATAGTGTTGTAGTGTGGCTGTACTGGATACTACATAGTGTTGTAGTGTGACTGTACTGGATACTACATAGTGTTGTAGTGTGGCTGTACTGGATACTACATAGTGTTGTAGTGTGGCTGTACTGGATACTACATAGTGTTGTATTGTGACTGTACTGGATACTACATAGTGTTGTAGTGTGACTGTACTGGGTAGTGTTGTAGTGTGACTGTACTGGATACTACATAGTGTTATTGTGTGGCTGTACTGGATACTACATAGTGTTGTAGTGTGGCTGTACTGGATACTACATAGTGTTGTAGTGTGACTGTACTGGATACTACATAGTGTTGTAGTGTGGCTGTACTGGATACTACATAGTGTTGTAGTGTGACTGTACTGGATACTACATAGTGTTGTAGTGTGACTGTACTGGGTAGTGTTGTAGTGTGACTGTACTGGTTACTACATAGTGTTGTTGTGTGGCTGTACTGGATACTACATAGTGTTGTAGTGTGACTGTACTGGATACTACATAGTGTTGTTGTGTGGCTGTACTGGATACTACATAGTGTTGTTGTGTGGCTGTACTAGATACTACATAGTGTTGTTGTGTGGCTGTACTGGATACTACATAGTGTTGTTGTGTGGCTGTACTGGATACTACATAGTGTTGTAGTGTGACTGTACTGGATACTACATAGTGTTGTAGTGTGGCTGTACGGGGTACTACATAGTGTTGTTGTGTGGCTGTACTGGATACTACATAGTGTTGTAGTGTGACTGTAGTGGATGTCATCTCCTGCACCAGACACTTCTTTCCAAACTGGGGAGGTTAGAGGTCATGGCACTGTCCTTACCAACCTCCTACACTCCGATAATTGTATCGTCCAGTGTGGTGGTTTCTTCTCTGAGGGACAGCTGTCTCTGTCCGGTTGGTCGATGGTTGTTGTTACCATAGCGTCGGGGGTGAGGCTCGTGTCTTAACAGGAAGAGGCGGCGCGCGGCGGCGCGGTACTTCCTGGACATGAGGTTGTAGAGGACAGGGTTGATGGAGGCGCTGAGGTAACAGAGGACCATGGAGCCTACGTTGAAGTCCTGGCTCAGTTTTGCCTCCTCGTAGTCATCCACCTGGGCAAACAGGCTACGGCCGATATGATAGGGTAGCCAACAGATCACAAACGCCAGGACTACCATCACTGGTGGGGGATGAGGGAGGAATGAGAGAAATGGAACATTAATTTAACCTTTATTTAACTCGGCAAGTCAGTTAAGAACAAATTCTTATTTACAATGACGGCCTACAGAAAGAGAGAGAAATACAGAGAGAGAAATACAGAGAGAGAAATACAGAGAGAGAAATACAGAGAAATATAGAGAGAAAGATGATAGTGGTAGGGTTTGAGCTATGCAACCAAGTGGTTCCATAATAAAAGGTAAAAGGGCCCAGAACTGATCCTTGTGGTACACCAAACATATTTGAACTTGAAAGTGATGGGACGATTTGTCATTTATATGAAAAAATTGATACCTGTGGACTTAAAAACTTAAACCGTGCCTGTCCACAGATTCCAACAAGAGTTTCCAATCTCTCTAAATATATGCCTGTGATGGTCAGACATTTCACTGAGATTGAGGAGCACTAGAGGGATATAAACTATTTGACCTAAAGCGACCACCTACGCGTCAAACATCTCATTACAAAATCATGGGCATTAATATGGAGTTGGTCACCCCCCTTGCTGCTATAACAGCCTCCACTCTTCTGGGAAGGATTTCCACTAGATGTTGGAACGTTGCTGCGGTGCCTTGCTTCCATTCAGCCACAAGAGCATCTAGAATGTCATTGTATGCCCTAGCGTTAAGATTTCCCTTCACTGGATTTAAGGGGCCTAACCAGAACCATGAAAAACTATCCCAGACCATTATTCCTCCTCCACCAAACTTTACAGTTGGTGCTATGCATTGGGGCAGGTAGCGTTCTCCTGGCATCTGCCAAACCCAGATAAGTCCTTCGGACTGCCACATAGTGAAGCGTGATCCATCACTCCAGAGAACACGTTTCCACTGCTCAAGAGTCCAATGGCGCTGAGCTTTACACCACTCCAGTCGACGCTTGGCATTGGACATGGTGATCTCAGGCTTGTGTGCGGCTGCTCGGCCACGGAAAACCCATTTCATTAAGCTCCCAACGAACAGTTATTGTGCTGACGTTGTTTCCAGAGACAGCTTGGAACTCGGTAGTGAGAGTTGCAACCGAGGACGGACGATTTTTACACGCTTCAGCACTTGGCGTTCCCGTTCTGTGAGCTTGTGTGGTCTACCATTTTGTGGCTGAGTCATTATTGCTCTTAGACGTTTCTTAGACTTTTGCATATATAGTGTATGAGCTATGTGACAGCGGCTGTCATGTTACCTATACTCTGTTGGAAAGGCGGTGAATTAGTGATCCCTAATGTAGGGGGTGGAGCAACAAGGTCATGAAAATCCCCATTATCTCTGAATAATGAGTCCCTTTGATGACAATCCAATTTGTGGACTGAAAAAGTTGGCGACATGGTATCTGCCATGCACTGTGGTTGTCTAGCTAATTCATATAGAAGCAGACACAGTAAATATTGACAGGCTATTAAATGAACACACGGGATTCACGATTCCATTAGAACACGACAGGACTACAAATCAAGGACTACAAATCAAGTTGATTGGCTACGTAGGCGATCAATGGACATCATTTGTTCTACTAAAACAGGCTTTTAGAGTCATTATTAGGTCACACACTGTCTTTCTCCTTGCAGTGAAATGTTAATATCATCAGGGTTTTGTTCTGACATTAAAAACAAACTTATACTACAGCATTGTTGAATACTCATTTCTGATTGGCTTTAAGGGCATTCTAGAATGAACATTAAAACCAGTTATACTATGGTATTGTTGAATACTCGTTTCTGATTAGCTGGAAGGGCATTCTAGAATGGACATTAAAACCAGTTATACCATGGTATTGTTGAATACTCGTTTCTGATTGGCTTTAAGGGCATTCTAAGTGATAATGCCAGAGAAGGCGGTGTTTGGAGGATATATTGGCACGACTTCGTCACAGCCATGCCAATATATCCTCCAAACATCGACTTCGAGGGCATTATCACTTTTATACAACGGGTTACCAACATATTAAAATAATGATAAATTAATTTATACTATTTCTTCATCCTTCCACGAGATATAATCCCGACACAAATCTAGGGTTTGCTACCGAAGCCGGCTGGTCCTTCTTTCTATCAGTTCGGTTACAAGAAACACGGCCCGGTTGTTATTAAGTCTTTTTTGTTCTGTATTTCATGGACCCAGTCGTTCGTTTTGAAATGGTCCATATTGTCATACTGGTTGACGACGGTATTATCCGTCGCTTGCCAACTACGGTTCATTTACAGTCACGTTAAAACAGCGCAGCCAGAACAGCAAAGCAACCCGATATTTGTTTCAGGACTATAATCTTGTGGAAGGATGAAATAATACGAATAAATTCATCGAAATAAAGTTAATGGAAATATGTCCAGTCAGTATTGTGTGAATATGTTGGTAATCCGTTGTATAAAAGTGATAATGGCCGAGAAGCCGATGTTTGGAGGATATATATGTTGTTAAATCAAAAACTACATCGAAATAAACCATTTTCATAGTAGATTTAAAAGGCGTATAGTTGCATTGTTACTTGGTCTGTGTTTGAGCTGCTTTTGAAAGCAAAAGTCTAATAAGAAAACATTATTGGCATGGTTGAGAATTATTATATTTTGCACAATAACAAACTTACAAACGGATGGTTTGGTGAACTAGGAAGTCTGTTTGGTTACCACGGCAACTACCGTAGCGCTCGAGTACACTTGCTTCCTTCTTCAATGGTGGAACACATGTCTAGTGGCAAATGATGAACATGTATCTCGTGTTATTAGATTATAGTCATGGTATAAACAAAAAAGGGATAATCAAACCCGTGGCTTTTCTCTGGAAAATAATGCAGCTCCGCGTGTCGGCCAGTTCCACTCCATCAAATCAAATCTAATGTATTTATAAAGCCCCTTCGTACATCAGCTGATATCTCAAAGTGCTGTACAGAAACCCAGCCTAAAACACCCCAAACAGGAAGCAATGCAGGTGTAGAAGCACGGTGGGTCAAATCCTTCCCCATTAACCAGCTGTTTTCAGCAACTGCTATTCTTTTCATTCGGTTGTTTTACTAGCAACACACTTGTTTAGCTAGCTTCTAGCCTAGTGTTTAATATTCAAAGTGATCTCGTCCTAATGGACAGTGTTGACGAGATGGCACACTATACCAGGATGAATTTTAACGTCATCAGCTCATTGTTATGGATGTACCCAAATTAACGTCTCTAGAAAACAGCTTTAAAACGAATCCAAATGCAGCTACTTTGCTGTTATTCTGTCTGCAGAGGTCGTGGCTGTGTTGATCCCTGACATGCTGGAAATAGAAAACTCTTTTCGAATTTTTGACGGACAGCTATGGAGACAGACTGTACACACACTATGGAGACAGACTGTACACACTATGGAGACAAACTGTACACACACTATGGAGACAGACTGTACACACTATGGAGACAAACTGTACACACACTATGGAGACAGACTGTACACACTAGGGAGACAGACTGTACACACCATGGAGACAGACTGTACACACACTATGGAGACAGACTGTACACACTATGGAGACAGACTGTACACACTATGGAGACAGACTGTACACACTATGGAGACAGACTGTACACACTATGGAGACAGACTGTACACACTATGGAGACAGACTGTACACACACTATGGAGACAGACTGTACACACTATGGAGACAGACTGTACACACACTATGGAGACGGACTGTACACACACTATGGAGACAGACTGTACACACTATGGAGACTATGGAGACAGACTGTACACACACTATGGAGGCAGACTGTACAGACTATGGAGACGGACTGTACACACTATGGAGACAGACTGTACACACTATGGAGACAGACTGTAGACACTATGGAGACAGACTGTACACACTATGGAGACAGACTGTACACACTATGGAGACAGACTGTACACACACTATGGAGACAGACTGTACACACTATGGAGACAGACTGTAGACACACTATGGAGACAGACTGTACACACTATGGAGACAGACTGTACACACTATGGAGACAGACTGTACACACTATGGAGACAGACTGTACACACTATGGAGACAGACTGTAGACACACTATGGAGACAGACTGTACACACTATGGAGACAGACTGTACACACTATGGAGACAGACTGTACACACACTATGGAGACAGACTGTACACACTATGGAGACAGACTGTACACACTATGGAGACAGACTGTACACACTATGGAGACAGACTGTACACACTATGGAGACAGACTGTACACACTATGGAGACAGACTGTACACACACTATGGAGACAGACTGTACACACACTATGGAGACAGACTGTACACACTATGGAGACAGACTGTACACACACTATGGAGACAGACTGTACACACACTATGGAGACAGACTGTACACACACTATGGAGACAGACTGTACACACACTATGGAGACAGACTGTACACACTATGGAGACAGACTGTACACACCCTATGGAGACAGACTGTACACACTATGGAGACAGACTGTACACACTATGGAGACAGACTGTACACACTATGGAGACAGACTGTACACACACTTCATGGAGACAGACTGTACACACTATGGAGACAGACTGTAGACACACTATGGAGACAGACTGTACACACTATGAGACGGACTGTACACACCCTATGGAGACAGACTGTACACACTATGGAGACAGACTGTACACACTATGGAGACAGACTGTACACACACTATGGAGACAGACTGTACACACACTATGGAGACAGACTGTACACACTATGGAGACAGACTGTACACACAATGGAGACAGACTGTACACACTATGGAGACAGACTGTACACACTATGGAGACAGACTGTACACACAATGGAGACAGACTGTACACACAATGGAGACAGACTGTACACACTATGGAGACAGACTGTACACACTATGGAGACAGACTGTACACACACTATGGAGACAGACTGTACACACACTATGGAGACAGACTGTACACACTATGGAGACAGACTGTACACACTATGGAGACAGACTGTACACACTATGGAGACAGACTGTACACACACTATGGAGACAGACTGTACACACACTATGGAGACAGACTGTACACACTATGGAGACAGACTGTACACACACTATGGAGACAGACTGTACACACTATGGAGACAGACTGTACACACTATGGAGACAGACTGTACACACTATGGAGACAGACTGTACACACACTATGGAGACAGACTGTACACACACTATGGAGACAGACTGTACACACACTATGGAGACAGACTGTACACACTATGGAGACAGACTGTACACACACTATGGAGACAGACTGTACACACAATGGAGACAGACTGTACACACTATGGAGACAGACTGTACACACTATGGAGACAGACTGTACACACTATGGAGACAGACTGTACACACTATGGAGACAGACTGTACACACTATGGAGACAGACTGTACACACACTATGGAGACAGACTGTACACACACTATGGAGACAGACTGTACACACACTATGGAGACAGACTGTACACACTATGGAGACAGACTGTACACACTATGGAGACAGACTGTACACACACTATGGAGACAGACTGTACACACACTATGGAGACAGACTGTACACACACTATGGAGACAGACTGTACACACACTATGGAGACAGACTGTACACACTATGGAGACGGACTGTACACACACTATGGAGACAGACTGTACACACTATGGAGACAGACTGTACACACTATGGAGACAGACTGTACACACTATGGAGACGGACTGTACACACACTATGGAGACAGACTGTACACACTATGGAGACAGACTGTAGACACTATGGAGACAGACTGTAGACACTATGGAGACAGACTGTACACACTATGGAGACAGACTGTACACACTATGGAGACAGACTGTACACACACTATGGAGACAGACTGTACACACACTATGGAGACAGACTGTACACACTATGGAGACAGACTGTACACACTATGGAGACAGACTGTACACACACTATGGAGACAGACTGTACACACACTATGGAGACAGACTGTACACACTATGGAGACGGACTGTACACACACTATGGAGACAGACTGTACACACTATGGAGACAGACTGTACACACTATGGAGACAGACTGTACACACTATGGAGACAGACTGTACACACTATGGAGACAGACTGTACACACTATGGAGACAGACTGTACACACTATGGAGACAGACTGTACACACTATGGAGACAGACTGTACACACTATGGAGACAGACTGTACACACACTATGGAGACGGACTGTACACACACTATGGAGACAGACTGTACACACACTATGGAGACAGACTGTACACACACTATGGAGACAGACTGTACACACTATGGAGACAGACTGTACACACACTATGGAGACAGACTGTACACACACTATGGAGACAGACTGTACACACACTATGGAGACAGACTGTACACACACTATGGAGACAGACTGTACACACTATGGAGACAGACTGTACACACTATGGAGACAGACTGTACACACTATGGAGACAGACTGTACACACACTATGGAGACAGACTGTACACACACTATGGAGACAGACTGTACACACACTATGGAGACGGACCTAGAATGAATATTAGTATATTAAACCAAATGTAATATAAACTGGCAAAGTCTTCAAAAACTCTCGAAATGATGCCTATCCCCAGTACACTCACATTCTGGATTAAAAACAGAGGGTTATATCTTGACGGTCACTCACCCAGTATTTTGACGGTCTGTCTATGCGACCTCTTCCGGGCCATGGCGTTGGGACCCTGCAGGTCGTTCTTACTCTTCCACAGTGTCCGGACAATGGAGCCGTACAGGAAAACCAGGCAGAACATGGGACAGAAGAAATACGTAGTGGAGACCCAGATCATTGTGTGCAGCTGCCCTGACCTGATGGCATAGTTGGTATGTTTACACTGTCTCGTACTGTAGTCCGGGTGTGTGTCGTTGTCATACTCCACACCTACCAGAAACAGCATGGGGGCAGCAGAGAGCAGAGCAAAGTCCATAGAGCCACAATGATGTACTGCACCCTGCGTTTGGTCACCACAACTTTAGCTCTGAGGGGAAACAGATGGCCAGGTATCGCTCCATGCTGAGGGCGGTGATGTGGAGGATGGTGGCGTATGTACAGGCCTCGTTGGCGTAGTGAAACAGACGGCACACCACCTCCCCAAACAACCAGGGGACGTACTTCCACAGACGGTAGAGGTCAAAGGGCAGGCAGAGGAAGATGAGGAGGTCTGACACAGCCATTGAGGACAGGTACAGGTTCGTGGTGGTCTTCATATCCTTGAAGCGCTAGGGGGAAGAAGAAGAAGAAGAACACGAATATTTAATTAATCCTTTCATCCTTAAAACTGCCGGTCCACTCCAGACCTGTCTGACATGTCGTCCTTCCCCCATTTCCTGGTTCTCGAACCCACTTCCTTACCTGGATGATGAGGATGGTCATGCTGTTTCCCAACACGCCGACCAAGAAGAGGAGGATACAGATGACGGTAACAGGGATGAGGGTGGAGGTGGGGAACAGAGAGCCTTCGTAGTGCTGGTCATCTATCTCCATGTTGTTCGCAGGCCGGGGGGGAGGGAGGAGCTCCGACTGGGGTCTGGACCACGGCATCAGGGCACCGAGAGAGACTGACTGGTTACAGGAGAGAGGAAAGGATGAGAGAGAGAGGAAAGGAGAGAGAGAGAGAGGAAAGGAGAGAGAGAGGAAAGGAGTGAGAGAGGAAAGGAAGGAGAGAGAGAGAGAGAGAGAGAGAGAGAGAGAGAGAGAGAGAGAGAGAGGAGAAAGGAGGAAGAGAAAGGAGGGGAGAGAGAGAGAGAGAGAGAGAGAGAGAGAGAGAGAGGAAAGGAGTGAGAGAGGAAAGGAGTGAGAGAGAGAGAGAGAGAGAGAGAGAGAAA